>NC_046161.1:13256809-13544457 GCF_011064425.1 Rattus rattus | reverse complement strand
GGGGATGTTTTTCCCGGAAACCGAAAGGGAATAACATTCGAAATGTATATAAGAATTACTCAAGTTAATAATATAATAAATATAAAAAGAAAATAAAATATGGTAAATATTTAAATTGCATATTATTTAAAAATACGACTCTTTTATCTTAATATGAAGGGTTGAAAATCTGTAATTTTACACGCAATCCCACAAACACACACACACACACACACACACACACACATTACAATGGTCTACTAACTTGAATATTAAATCAACCAGAACATGTATTCCCTGAGCAGTGTAGATAAACAATTTCCATGCGTGTCTCGATTCCGATACATATTTTAGAAACCATTTACATCTGAATCAATCCAAAATTTTTTTCAGTGTAATTCAGGGAAACTCATGAGATTTGTAATACTTTAGACAAGTCATAGGACAAGTAGTGAAAAGATAAACTATTGAAAGATACTACGGCTAAACACCATGCACAGGTACTGCTAATTTCTCTGTATTTATCCTGTTAATTGCAAAACCCCTGTGTTCCCTTTTCAAATCTCTAAGTCCTTGTTCTCATAAGAGGGGAGTGAAAAGTGTCTTTTTGAGTTTACAATCCAGTATTTCTTGGAGGGACTGATTGTGGGTTATTCTCTCCTCCTCAATGATGATGGGAATGTCTGTCTGTTAAGTGTATCATTTGCCAACATGGAACTCACTGTGTTAAATTATATCTAAATTATAACTTAAGATTATTATTATTTATTCATTTTAACATGAGACTCAGTTTTGCCCCTGTCTACATAGCTGAAGACAATGGTACCTGCAGTTGGGACAGGGCCTAGAGACTGAGCTTGCCCATTTATAGAAACCTGAAAGTTTATTGGTATTTTTGTCCAGAGGTCTATATTTTAGTGAAGCAGGTCTTGAATTTAGCCCCAAAAGATGTGTGTGTTCTTGTGTTTTTTCTTTGTGTTTTTCTATTTTGTTTTTCTTTTTATTTGTTGTGTTTGGTGCTCATTTGCTTTCAAAGAGAATGGGGGCAAGAAATGGTATGGAGTTGGGTGGTGAAAGATGGAAAGGACTTGCAGGAGTTAGATAAGGGGAGGCTATGACCAGAATATATTCTATGAAGAATTCACAAAATATTTGTAAAATGAGCCAGTAGAGTTCAGCTAGGAAATATTATTTGACACAGTTGTAGGTACTGAAGTATTGAAGTAATGAGGATCAGACACATTGAAAGGGTTTCATTCTTAAGAGAGGTAATTGAAGTATCTTGCAATCTTTCTCGAATGTTTTGCATAGACTTTCAAGTTATATTCAAAAATGCTGTTAACAATCTCTAACAGCCTCTTTTTCTTCTCTCTCTTTGGCAAATGAGATGAGAATCTAGCTCTCTAGATATCTTGGAAAAGGAATTAGATCTAATATAATAATGATTTGTCACCAGTGTTAGATAAGGTTATAACTTATGTCTGTTACTTAAATGAATTTATTAGAGATTCAGACAAATTCTATAGCTGGGACAAGAGAACACCAAGATTTAATATGTTTAGACTGAAGTGATTCATTGCTATCTTAATCTTATTTTACCCTATTTATATTAAAAAATGTAGTTTTTGCATCTTCAAAATCTAGAATATGTTGATTTGCTGGAATTTTGAGTCTGTCCTGGTAGAAACTGACTAAACTCGGACTTCATGTCCTCCTCCACTTTCTTGCCATATTATACTACTTCACAACTGTCCAGGAATAGTTGTGATTCTGGATTAATATGACATAAACACTTTGAAATTCTGCGCCTTGTTCCTAACACAATTTGTTCATGAGACACCTTATTTTCATGCTACATTAGATTGGAAGTTTCATTTTTAGTCATCCATACTACAGCTGAACTACAGAACTACAACCACCGGTGGTTGTTTTTCATTGTAAGACATACACAATCTGTTTGGTTGTTGACCTCGGAACCTACTTGCTCATTATTTTCTTATTTCCCTTCTGGATTTGGCATGTAGAGCCCAAGTTCTTTTAAAATACAGTAAGAGTCAATTTACGATATCTGAGATAGAATATTCTGAGTTTTTAAAAAGGGAAGTACTTATTAATAAATTTTATATAGAGAAATGGGTTTTTAATGAACACTACACATATATTTGGAAAGTTGATATACTATAGTTAGAAAAATTTATATAACAACTTTAGCCAATCACATACCAGCATTGTTTGAGCATTCCTTTTCCTGGAACCCGGGAAATTTTCAATGAAGATATTTTTTCTTCAGATATTTCCTTCAAATGAAATATTACCTTTTCTATACATTCCAATAGATTGATAGGACAAGACAAACTTTAATATATAAGTGTAAATTTAATTCTTATTTGTTTATATTGAAGTTTTTTGTTAGCTCATAATTTCTAATTTCACTCCCCCAACCAGAGTATATTATATTTTAGATGCCACATTTAGTTTTATATTTATATCTTTTCCTTTCATCTCATTTTACAGAATACAGATTACATAAAATCTTAGGAGTTTGGTCAAATTCTTCATTCATGTTAAATATTTCAAACTATAATTATGAAATTCAAAAGTATATCTTTTTTCCATATTGTGAGTGTTCACTGTTAAATGATTTTATTTTAAAATGTTGGTTATTTTTTTGTTACTGGGTTTATTGGATACTTTAATATTTCTAACTCATTTTCTTTTATTTTTTGACATTATAAATGTAATTGCATTATTTTTCCTCAAGCCTTCCTCCAGTTCTTTATATACTAATCCTTGTTCTTTTCAAGTTCTTTTCAAGTTTGTAGGCTCTATTTATTGATTGCTGTCACATAAACATATGTATATGATGTATTTGCTTTATATTCATAAATATAATCTGGTCAGTTTGTATAATGTTATTTATATTGAATGAAGATATCTTCAAAGAGTGTCTGTATTTGAATTTAGAATCACCAACTCATTGTTGAAAGAGAAAAATGAATTTAATGAACTGATTACATGATTTACTAAAAAGACTTTACCATGAAGACAAGGCAACAGAGACCATATGATATTGATGATAAAAAAAACATTTAGGTGAATGACATGAAACATAAAGCCTAGGAAAAAAGTTCAAATGTATAAAAGTAACTGATATTTGCTCAAGGTCCAAAATAAAAGGGAAGACATGGCCTTCCCCCTATACATGCTGGAACCAGTGATTATTCAAATTAGAAAACAGAATTTAGATGAACATAAACTCTAGTTAGACACTTGACAAAAATGCATGTAACTCACAATAGAATATAGACATAAACAAAAAAATCAAACTATAAAAATCTAAAATGATGACATAGGAGAGATCTGGAGGCATCAAGAAAAGGTTTAATCATTTATTTGGCTTTTAGTTAGTTCTTTGATATTTTCATACAATGTATTTTATTGTATTTATTCCCTTCATCCAAGTGTTCCCCTGGATCTATCACCACTTCTCTACTTTATGTCTTAATTTCTTTCTTAACCATTTACTCAAACTGTATTGACAACATATTTTTGGGAATGTGGTTTCTACTAGAGTGTGATTGTTCTATGATGGGCAACACTTTAAGAGAATGGACTCTTCCTCCTAGAATCTATAGTTGCCAATTTCTTTATATACAAAATAGGCTTAGAGGCCTTTTTTTTTTTTTTTTTTGATAGCTTGAACTTGTGAAGGTCAGAGGAGTGGTGGGAAACTAAGCTGCTGCATTTGGTAAACACTATTTCTTTGTAGTTATTTGCCATGCTGGATCTTAGAATCTTTCTGTCCCATCTTCTAGAATGATCTCTAAACATTAGAATGGGTAGGTACGATATAGATGCCCCAATTAGAGCTGATCATTCCACAGTGTCCGCTTCTCTACAACTTTATCAGTTGTGGGTCTTTGTGCTAATTGCCATATACTGAGGATGATGATTGTTAACTAATACACTAATCTACAGTATGATGAGTCAGTTTAATATTATAACCATTTAGTGTAATAACAATACTAGGTTCTTCCCTGTGGACTATGGTCCATTTAGCCACAAATTCTTGGGCAGGAAATGTTGGCATAGGTAAAGAACTGGGAGGTACAAATATTCACTGCCGGTGGGAGTAAAAACACATGCAATCACTATGTAAACCAGAAAGGGGATTTTCAAAATGCTGCAAATAAATCTATCATATGATCTAGCTATATCAGTCTTGGCCATACATATACCCAAAAGACTCATTACCCTACCACAGAGATATTTGGTCATACGTGTGTGTTGATATCTTAATTTTAAATAGCCCAGGAATAGAAACAGCCTAGGTATCTATCAACTGGTGAACAGATAATAAAATATGGTGCATTTACACAGTCGGATACTACTCATCTGTTAATAAATGCAAAATTATGAAATTCAGAGATAAGTGGACTGAAGTATAAGCAATCATTCTAAGTGAAATAAGTGAGGCACAGAAAGATAAATTCCTCATGTATTCTCTTATGGATTGTAGCATCTAATGTTTAGATATGTATGCTTCATTTAGAATATTCACAGAAGTCAGGAAATCAGTGCTGTAGGGGAAGAGGCATTCAAGAAAGAGAGACAAAACACAGTTATATAAAATATAAAGAGGAGTAATAGAACAGCGAGGGTTAAATAGGGATAGAGATTGGAGAGCAGGATTTCATAGAAGGATAAATAGGAAAAAACTTTTGAAAAGGTTATATAGTAATTTTGTATTAAACTTCACACACAGCTGAGAGAGAGAGAGAGAGAGAGAGAGAGAGAGAGAGAGAGAGAGAGAGAGAGCAGTGAGACTTGAAATACACTTGCTTTATAAATGAGCAATAATATCTTTACTAGACCACAAAAGCTAGCAAATGAAAAGTCTGGTATTAAGAATGGGTCACTTCTTTTGGAGTCATTTGCCAGTAAGATCATACATACTCCCAAGAATTATAGGCTATTGCCAATACTTTTGCTTATCTTTCAGAACATGACAATAAAACCCTATTGCTGAAGACATTTGCATCATAGAACATGAAAAAATAAAGCATGTATTCACCTGGAAAAGCCATCCTTAATAACTAGATTTAATAGTGATTAAAGGTACTATACATGTTACTAGGGGAGAAAAGTTATTACTAGTCTTCCCAGCTCTGACTCTAAAATACAAAGGATCAACTATCTTGGAAAAATATGCTCACAGATACAATATTGGAATGAAACAGAGGTAACCAACCACTTTTTAAATAAAATTATGACCCATTACATAAGACAAAATCCATACCTAGCACCATTATTCTGAATAATAAAAGAACCGGTGAGGGTCTCACCATTCCAAATTTAAGTTGAACCATAGTTATGGCAATAAAAACTGCATAGTATCAAAATAAAACAGAGATATTAATCAAGGGACTTCAATTGAAGACCCAAACATAAATCTACAACCTATAGATATCTTGATTTTGAAAATGAAGCTAGAAATACATGCTGAAAAAAGACAGCAACTTCAACAAATTGTGCTGGCCAGGCTTGATACTGCATGTAGCATGATGCACATAAATTCATATTAATCACTAAAATATACAAATAACTAAAACTAGATATCAAAATTCAAGCAGTATAATTTAAACCTGGGCCACAAATTTAAACAGAGAACTCTTAATATTGAAGACTCAAATGGATGAAGAGTATGTGAATAAATCCTTAGCCATCAGGAAAATACAAATTAAAACTGCTTTGAGCTTCTACCTTACATCTGTTAGAATGGCTAATATCAACAACACAAGTGATAACGTATGCTGTTGAGGATGAAGAGCAAGAAGAACATTACTCCACTGCTGATGGAGGTGTAAACTTGTAAAACCACTACGGAAATCAATATGATTGGAATGATTGGGAATTGAGCTATCTCAAGATCTAGCTCTACCACTCTTGGGCACATTCGCAAAGCATGCTCTATCCTACCCCAAGGACACTTGCTCAATCATGTTCATTCCTTCATTATTCATAATAGCCAGAATCTGGAGACAACCTAGATATCCTTCAACAGAAAAGAATGGATAAAGAAAATGTGGTATATTTATACAATGGAATATTTCTCAGCTTTTAAAACTATGACATCATGAAATTTACAAATGGATGGAATTAGAAAAAAACATCCTGATAACTCAGAGAGAGAAATATGGTACATATTCATTTCTAAGTGGATATTATCCTTTAAGTAAATTATAACTAAACCATGATCCATGGATCCAGAAAGTTTAGTTGTAGAGAAAGGGTCTACACATGGATTGCACATGAATCTCCCAGGTATGCAAAATAGACTAGATTTTACAGGCAGACTGAGAGCAAGTGAGGGTAGGAATGGGAGGATCAGGTGGGAAGGGGAAGATGAAATAGGGTAAAGAAAGATTAAAATCTTAAATAGAAATCTTAAAAATGTTTAATATTTTGCATTAAGCAAAGCAATCAGAGTCACCTTGAGGTACAACTTGGTAGTTCGGCAACAAAATTTGATTTCCCTTACTTTAACCATAAATAAAGATATTTTTAAATATTGTGTCTATTTCAGAAGCTGGAATATCTACAATCTGCAGTTCTGAATTGTAGGACTATCAAAGGTGTTTTCTTAATTTAGATTCACAAGTTTCTTAACTTGGTAGGAGTATTATTTTATCATGATTAATATCAAGATTTGTATCCACCAATTTAGAAAAATAGTTAATAATTTTATTAACTAAATTGATAAGTAAAAGTACACAAACTGTTTACTATTGATGGTGTTTCAGATAATGTAAGAACCTTTGGTTAGGTGTGAAGAATATCTCTTTGTGAGCTGTTTATAGAAATATACTTATGATTACAAATTAGCAAGTGTCAGGATGTTAGCTCTTTCAGTGCAACTACTATAAAGTTGTTCAATTTCATGAATAAGGGAGTCCACTGATAAGTTCATGTATTTGTAGTATAGAAGCTCTTGGTGGAAATCATCAGAGAAAGCTCTGTAAATTAGAGCAGGTCTCTCACCTGAGGTTAAATTTTATATGAAGACTATTAAGCACACTGCCATCAGATTTACATTCCTACCTTTCTTTGGTGATTCGAATATGAATGAATGCTCACATAGACTCATATTCTGATGCTTGGTCATCAGGGAGTAGTGTTATTGGAGATGAATTAAGAGAATTAAGAGGTGTGTCATTGTTGGAGAAAGTGTATCACTGGAGATGATGGACTTCCAGGTTTCAGAAGTATAAGCCAAGCCCAGTGCCTCTGTGTTTCTGCCTGTTGATTCACATGTAGAACTCAACTACTCTCCTGTACCATGTCTTCATTCATACTGCCAGGGTTCCCATCATAATGATAATGGACTAAACTTCTGATGCTGTAAGCAAACCTCAATTAAATGATTTTTTTTAAAGTAAGAACTGCCATGGTCATAGGGGTCGCTTCACAGCAATAGCATAACATCTGAGGCACCCTCTTATTCTCTGGACAGAGCAGGATCACCTTGCCAGAAGGGTACACTGAGCAAATGTTCCTGAAGACAGTAAAGAGAATATCTTTATAATCAATCTTCCTGTCTGCCATTCATTAGATCATCATAAATTTTAAAAATTTAAAAGTATCTTATCTTTCATGAAAGCAACATTAAACCCATGGTGCTTTTTGTGTGCTTGATTTAGTCACAACATAATGTCATTTGCACAAAGTCCCTTCTGAATCTCTGACTTATACTTTCAAACTTACATTTGCTGCAATGGTTGATATACATCTCACTTCCATTTTTACAATCCACAAAATTCCATCTCTTATCCTCCCAGGATTACTATTTCTGTCAGGACAAGAAAGGCTCATTCATTAAAATAACAAGCCAGAATACCAAAACTATTTTTTGATTTTTTTTAAGTCAGTAAACTCTACCTCTACTCCCTGTTTTTATTTCTCTGGGTTGTCATGGACTCATCCTGAACCCAATATGCCTAAACTTGCCTAGACATCGGCAAGAAAATATATTTAGTTTTCCTGTACAAATTTACAATTTCGATTCTCCTTTCCAGTAGGTTTTCCGTAATGCTGTCAGAGCAGATTATCTACAACACAAAACTACTTATAACATATTCTAGCTTAAAAGGTTTCACTGCTATTTTGGGGAAAATTGCATATGCAACTTGGTCCATAAAATGGAGATGTTTTTCTCAGCACCAACATTTATTATAATGCATCTCGATTTCCTATCCAAATTAGTCATTTCTGACTTTTCTGCCATGTGCCATGCTTCCTTTTTGTTTTTCGAAATCTACTCAGTGGGCAGTTGTGATAACTGAATGGCTTAATTATGGTGGTGAAGACAGAGAGACAGAGAGACACAGAGACATTTGAGTATTCAAGACATTACTTATCTTTTTAATCTTACTTTCATTATCTTTTAAATTGAATTAGAAAGATTTTTTCTCTTTCCTTTTTTTTTTTTTTTTTTTTTTAACGTGGGGTACAGAATAGCTTTTTTTAATACTGGGTCCCTGTAGGGAGCTGATCATGAAATCTGGTCCCTAATTTTTCTTGATTTATGTCAATAAAGACAGCAGAAGCTAATCGTTGAGCATATTTTCCGGGTCCCAGCAGGAAGAGAAGGGAAAGAGAAAGAGAAAGGGCTTTTTGGCTAGGTTTTGGAGAGAGGAGCACGGGACACCATGTAAGGTCTGGGGCTACTAGAACCAGTGTCAATCTATGCCAATGGCGGAATTTTACATTTGTTAGCTGATGAGTTTAGGACTATAGATTCTTCGCCCAGCTACTGAGCTATCTTTTAACTCAATAGTTTATTATTATTTTAAAATAATAAAAACCTCTAGTGTTTTCCCAGGGCTAAAGGGGACAGGAAAAGAGAGCAGGCCGCTGGTGCAAGTAGCTGCTACCATGCTAGCGGGAGTTCTCAGCGTTTTCAGGAAGGGCAGCTGTTGGCAATTTGGCAAAGCCAACTGGAGGAAGAGAGGAATGGGAGTGTTCTTGGGGAAAACGCCAGCTAGCAATATGGCTGAGGCTGTTCTCAGATCATAGCTCGGGCCTCAGGTAGAGCTCCCAAGAAAGAGCAAGCATGTTTTTAAAATTACACCCAACAGGTCCCACTGTGTAACACTGGTCTTGGGAACTCTGTTGCTGAGGTTAGTCTTAAACTCAATATTTTCATTTCCCATATTTTTTGACATAGGGTTTCTGTGTAGTCTTAGGTGTCCTGGGGCTTACTCTATGACCAGGCTGACCTTGATGTCAGAGACTCATCTGCCTTTGCCTCCCAATTTCTGGGATTAAAGTCATGTGCCACAGTTGCCCTAAGACTGGAAGTGTGAACCACCACACCTGAGTCTATATAGGCTTTAAGAGCTCAAAATATAGTACAAGTCTAAAGTCCAGTAAAAAATGTAGATATACATACATAGGTAATAATATAAGATAAAGTAATTTACTGCATGTGTTACATAGTAGATGTAGATATGAAATATAGATTACTTACTCATATTAAAAACTAAGAATTTTTACTTTCTAGGTAAGATGTGGGATTGAATTCCTATTGCGGTGTAGTGAAAGCAAAGAGCTGGGATAACACAGCAGATAATAAATATCTGTGTTACTGCAACAGAAAATAGCTATAAGCCAACTTATTGAGCTGTGAGAGCTTCACAGAAATGGGGAGGAGAATTAGTAATATAACCACAGTTATTCCATTTGGTTCCAGAGAGCTAAATGGCAGGGAACCCTCTTCCCAGCCCTGTGAAAATAGCTAGCTAGAATATTGAGGACTGGATATATAATCAGTGTTAAGGCCACAAACTTACAGGGCTCTATTTTAAGTTAGTGGGAACTGTCAAATACTGACATATAGTTTCTGCTCTAATAAACAGTGCTTCTATTAATAGTTGGAGAAAATTCCTATGGTGATATAAGAAGTTCAGTGAAGCTATATGGGCAGAGCCAATTAATCAGTCCTAGATATGGAGAATGAGATCCATGTACGGCACTCTGAGGGTAAAGCAAAACCCCTTACATGCCTGCTCCTGTAAGCCAGGTACTTCCATCTATGGACTTCTCTTCCATATACAAAAGCAATTCCCAGAAATCTAGAGAGACGGGAAAGAGAAGGGGTAGGGAGGGAAGGAGAGAGAAAAATGGAGAATAATAAAAAAACATAGGGACTGAAAAGCTACACTTTTTAACTCAATGTAGTTGTGCCAGAAACTCAATTCAAAGGGTGATTTGTCTAAAGTCCAGTAAGGTAACAGAGGTTCAAAATCTGGGTTTAGACAATTGCATTTGAATTATATGTTGCACATTTTCCATAAGTACAGTTTGATACATTACACATCACAGGCCAGGAAAGAATTCTAAGGTACAATATTGAATGAAGAATAAGTCATCAAAGAAATACAGAATAAAAATAATTCTAAAAGTAGATGACTATACAAAATAACAAAATTTATGAATTATATTGAATTGAATGGATCTTTAAGAATTAAATTCATTGCTACAAATGCCTGTGTTTTAAAAGTAAGGTTGAGATTTACATAAACTTAATGGTGTACACGTAGGTCTCAGGGTCAAACCCAAAATCAGTATTTCAAAAGAGATAATAAGATAATAATAAAACTTAATGAAACACAAACAAAACAAAGAGAATATTGAAACAGAGTTGTTTCTTTGGAATGATTAACAATATAAACAAACTCTAGGTCAGACTAGACAAAGAAAAAGATCTAAACTAACAAAATTTGAGCAGCAACAAAAACAGTGTAACAAATAACAATGAAATTCAGAAAAAAAGTACAATATGTTTTGAAATCATACATCTCACTGTAGTTGTAAGATTAAATAAATGAATAAATTACTAGATATAAGCTACTAAAATGAATAGAAATGAGACACATTACTTTAGCAGTGAGATTAAAGCAAAAATACAGTTTTCCCCATTAAGAAGATTGCAGGCCCAAATAGAACCACTACTGAATTCTAATAGATGCTTAGAGAATGATTACAAAAATGCTCTTTCCGAAACTATTCTGTAATTAGTCTAGAGGTTCCTCTGAAAATTGGAAATAGTTATACCTGATGACCCAGCTATACTAATACAGGCAATTTATCCAAAAGATGTGCCAACATATAAGAAGGACACATGCTCTACTATATTCATAGCAGCCTTATTTATAATAGCCAGAAGCTGAAGAAAAAAAAAACAAACAAACAAACAAAAAAAAAAAAAAACAGTAGTCCCTCAACAGAGGTACGATTTCAGAAAATGTGGTACGCAAAAGAGTACAACTCAACTATTAAATAAAATGATTTCATGAAATTTTTAGGCAAATGGATCGAACTTGAAAATAGTCACCATGAGTGAGGAAACACAATCAAAGAAGAACACACATGGTATGTACTCATTAATAAGTGGATATTAGCCAAAAAGATAGGAATACCCAAGATTTAACTACATTCCCTGACTATATGAAATCCAAGAATAAGGAAGACCTAAGTATAGTATTTCAGTTGTACTAAGAAGAGGAAAGATATAATGACTGGAGATAGAGGTCAAGAGGGAACAAGAAGGGGGAGGGGAAAGGGGAGCCATGATCAGATGTAGGAGGAGATTGGTGAGAAGATAGGGCATCAAGAAATTGAAAAGAGGCACCCAAATCCCATGGAGAAGAGAGCTGAACACCCAGAAGTGTGGACCATCCTGACACCTCAGGACAGATGCCACTTCTGGGCACCTCAGCCCAAATCCCTGGTCCAAGAGGAAACTGCATAGTGCTTCTGGACACAGGAATATAGTAACAGTCAGCCGCCAGTACTTACGAATCTGGTCTGTACCCAGAACTGAACTGAACTGAATTGAACTGAACTGAACTGAACTTGTCAAACAGCTCCCTGCACTCAAATCCCATGGGGGAGAGAGCTGGACCCCCAGAAAGGCAGGCACTCTTGACAAATCAGAGGAGAATAGCCTCTGCCCACATTCCAGACCCAAGGGGAATCACCTCTTACCAGCTGTGCCCCCTGGGTGCAAGGATTTAAGAGCAGTCAGAGGCAGGACACATCTGATTTCTGCCCGCTCCTAGAGCTGAAAGACAGTCCCCAGGAGTGCATACTCACCTGAGATCAGAGCACCTTCTCTGAGAAATGGATGAAAGAAAGCATGAAAACTGTTCTACAGGAGTGCTGACACAGAGGCCTACAGGAAATTCAAGCCACTGTCAGAAACAGCAAGACAAGCAAACACCAGAGACAACCAATGGCGAGAGGCAAGCTCGGGAACCTAAGCAACAGAAACCAAGACTACTTGTCATCATCAGAGCCCAGTTCTCCCACCAAAGAAAATACTGGATATAAAAACACACTGAAAAATAAGATTTAGATATAAAATCACAGTTTATGATAATGACAGATGACTTTAAGAAGGACATAAAAAACTCCCTTAATGCAGGACAGCACAAGTAAACAAGTAGAAACCCTTAAAGAGGAAACACAAAAATCCCTGAAAGAATTACAGGAAAACACAACCAAACAGGTGAAGGAATTGAACAAAACTGTCAAGGATTTAAAACAGGAAATAGAAACAATAAAGGAAGCACAAAGGGAGACAACCCTGGAGATAGAAAACCCAAGGAAGAGACCAGGAGTCATAGATACAAGTATCACCAACAGAATATAAGGGGTAGAAGAGAGAACCTCAGGGTCAGAAGATACCATAGAAAACATCGACACAACCATTCAAGATAATGTAAAATGCAAAAAGCTCCTAGCCCAAAATATCCAGAAAAAATCCAGGACACAATGAGAAGATCAAATCTAAGGATAATAGGTATAGAAGAAAGTGAAGACTCCCAAATTAAAGGGCCGTTAAATATCTTCAACAAAATTATAGAAGAAAACTTCCCGAACCTAAAAAAAAAAAGGAGAAGTGCATAAACATACAAAAGGCTACAGAACTCCAAGTAGATTAGACCAGAAGAGAAATTCCTCCTATCACATAATAGTCAAAACACCAAACTCACAAAGGAAAGAAAGAATATTATAAGCAGTAAGGGGAAAAGGTCAAGTGACATACAAAGGCAGACCTATAAGAACTACACCGAACTTCTCCCCAGAGAATATAAGGCCAGAAGATCAGGGACAGATGTCCTACAGACCCTAAGAGAACACAAATGCCAACCCAGGCTACAATATCCAGAAAAACTCTCAATTACCATAGATAGAGAAACCAAGATATTCTATGACAAAACCAAATTTACACAATATCTTTCTAAAAATCCAGCACTACACAAGATATTAGATGGAAAACTCCAAGACAAGGAGAGAAAATATGCAGTACAAAAACAAGAATATAATCTTCTTGAAATGAAACCAAAAGAGAGACACAAAAACATAATTCCACTTCTAAAAATGAAAATAACAAGAAGCAACAATCACTATTCCTTAATATCTCTCAATATCAACAGACTCAATTCCCCAATAAAAAGACATAGACTAATGGACTGGATACATAAAAGGAACCTAGAATTTTGCTGTAAACAGGAAATATCTCAGAGACAAAGACAGATACTACCTCAGAGTAAAAAGCTGGAAAACAAGCAAGCAAATGGTCTGAAGAAACAAGATGGAGTTGCCATTCTAACAGCGAATAAGATTGATTTTTAACCAAAAGTCATCAGAAATGATAAGGAAGTACCCTTCACATTCATCAAAGTAAAAATCCACCAAGATGAACTCTCAATCCTAAAATCTACGCTCCAAATGCAAGGGCACCCACATTCATAAAAGAAACCTTACTAAAGCTCAAATCACATATTGTACCTCACACAATAATAGTAGGAGATTTCAACACCCCACTCTCATCAATGGACAGATCATGGAAACAGAAATTAAACAGAGATAAAAAGCAACTAACAGAAGTTATGAAACAAATGGATTTAACAGATATTTATAGAACATTCCATCCTAAAACAAAAGGACCTCATGGTACCTTCTGCAAAATTGACCACATAATCAGTCACAAAACAGGCCTCAACAGATACAGGATGATAGAAATAATCCCATGCATCCTATCAGATCACCACAGGCAAAGACTGGTCTTCAGCAACAGCAACAAGGACAGAAAGCCCACATACACATGGAAGTTGAACAATGCTCTACTCAAATGAAAACTTGGTCAAGGAAGAAATAAAGAAAGAAATTAAAGACTTCTTAGAATTTAATGAAATTGAATGCACAACATACCCAAACATATGGTCCACAATGAAAGCAGAGCTAAAAGGAAAACTCACAGCTCTGAGTGCCTCCAAAGAAAACTGGAGAGAGCATACACTAACAGCTTGACGGAAGGCCCTCAAGTAGACGGGAACCTCATTGGAAAACCTGCAAAGTCAACAAATTTGAATCCCTGGGAGTTCTCAGAGTCTGAGCCACCAACCAAGGATCACACTCGGACTGGTTTGAGGACCCAGGCACATATGTAGAAAACAGGCAGCTTAGTCTTCATTGCCTAGCTGCCTTGTCTGGCCTCAGTGGAAGAGGATGTGCCTAATCTGGCAGCAAATTGTTCCTGTGTGTGTGTGTGTGTGTGTGTGTGTGTGTGTGTGTGTGTGTGTGTGTGTAGGGGGTATACCCAGGAGACCCCACACTCTCAAAGAAGAAGGGAAGCAGAATTAAGGTGGATGTACTATGTGTGAGAAGGATCAGGAAGGGAGCAGGGCTTGAATATTAATTAATTAATTAATCATTTAAAATATGGGAAAGAAAGGAAAAAAATTGAATGACTTAAGTAGAGAACACTTATATGGAAAGCACTTTCAGAAAAATACTGTGATGCAAAGTTCACATCAAAAACAGAAGCTCTCTTATATGTTAATAATAAAGAGCATGAGAAAGAACTTTAGAAGTTCATCTCAGTCGTACTTCTAGGATTTTGCTAGTATAGTCATTTTAAGTACTACTATATTTTAAAAATATGTGGGACGCTTTCCATATGCAGGTGTCTGTTTTAGTGTTTTAAAAGTTTTCACTGTATAAGTCTTTAACTTAACTCATCAGGTTTAGTCCTCTCCTGTCTAGAGCCTCGTGTTTGACTACTCATTAGTTAACTGCATCTACAAGTTCTGTGCTACCATTACCTTAGCACATCTTATATGCAGAGCATATTGTAGGTCAGAGGTTGAAGTCCCATTCCAACTGCTGAGATCCTTGCCTAATTATAGAAAATGGACATTCAGGCTCCACACCCTATAACTAGGAGACTTCAATAGGGTCACTTTTCTTTCTGCATTCTCTCCATCCATACTTCTCTGGTTTTCTGTGTACCAGAGGCTATCCATGGAGATTTGTGGCTCTGCATGGTGGGCTGCTGCTGCTGCTGCTGCTGCTGCTGCTGCTTCTACTGCTGCCCTGGCTGAGTAAGCTGAGTGCAGGGGAGCTTCTGGGAGTAAAAGCATTCTATTCCCAGGCAGTGTTACAGCTTTTGTGTCAGATATTCTCAGATAACAGAGTAATTCTGTCATCTTGAGAATATTCCTTCTGGATAGGATCTTACATAGGTTTTAGGGGATGATTGGAGTCTGACAGCAGGTGCTTCCTATTGGCTTGGTCTAACATGTTAGGAATGCCTCATCTACATGTGAAGGGGGTTGGGGTGCTGCTCCTATGTGACTGATGGCCACAATTCTCTCTATGGTAGGCTGTGGCTATTTGATAGGGGCTTGGTGCTGGAAGCAAGTGAAGCTCCTGCAGTCCCTTCCGGGACCCTGTGGCACCAAGCCTTAGCTGGACCTTACAACCCCACACCTCTCCAAAGTTATCTGTCTTCTGTTGTTTGTGTTGTTCGGTGTTCTTGTAGGACACATAACTGTGGGCATGGGAATATCTCTGACTCTTCTGTCTGTGCTTGGGGCCCTTTTACTCCTACTGAGTAAATAAACCTCATCCAACCTTGATATAAAGGTTTGCACTTAGTCTTATAGTAATTTGTTAAGCTATGCTTGGTTGATATCCATGGTAGGCCTAAATTTTTCCTCTACAATCTCTCTTTTTTTATGGATGTGGAGGAGTAGATCTGGATGAGACAGGAGATGCAGGGAACTAGGTGGAGTAGAAGTACAGGAAACAGTGGTTGAGATATAAAAATTGGGGACAAGACAACAAACTCTGGCATTTAGAAGAACAAAAGTGAACCCTTCTATACTGCTGGTATATTTGTAAACTAATGCAGCTAGTAGGGAATTCAGCACAGAGGTTTGCAAAGCTAAAACTGTAGTTACTTTATACCATGACTGCAGGTTCATGTAAAGAACTACAAATACATGTACCAGAGTGGTGCAAGCACAGTGTATGTTGCAACAACACTTGCACTAGCTAAGTTATCGGACCAGCCTAGAAGCATGTCAGCAAAAGTATGGATAAAGAAAAATGCAGATTATGTTCATAGATATATTTCAACCATAAAATGAACCAAATTGTATTGTTAGGACGAAAATGGAGGCTACTAATGATTATCTAATTAGGTAGATTAAGTAACTCTTTTTATTAAAGATGGAAATCTTTAATAAATTGGGCATTTCTTATGTACATTTCAAATGTTATTCCCTTTCCCGATTTCCAGGCCAATATTCCCCTAATCCCTCACTCTCCACTTCTATGTGGTTGTTCCCTTCTCCATCCCCCCCCCCACATTACCGCCCTCCCCCTAACAATCCCATTCACTGGGAGTCCATCCAGCCTTGGCAGGATCAAGGGATTCCCCTTCAACCTGTGCCACTACTAGGCTATTTATTGCTACATATGTATTGGGAGCCCAGTGTCAGTCCGTGTATAGTCTTTGGGTAGTGGCTTAGTCCCTGGAAGTTCTGGTTAGTTGGCATTGTTGTTCATATGGGGTCTCAAGCCCCTTCAGCTCTTTCAGTCATTTTACTGATTCCTTCAACTAGGGTCCCGTTCTCAGTTCAGTGGTTTGTTGCTGGCATTCGACTATGTATTTGCCATATTCTGGCTGTGTCTCTCAGGAGAAATCTACATCTGTTTTCTGTCAGCCTGCACTTCTTTGCTTCATCCATCTTATCTAGTTTGGTGGCTGTATATATGTGGGCCACATGTGGGGCAGGCTCTGAATGGGTGTTCCTTCTGCCTCTGTTCTACACTTTGCATCCCTATCACCTCTTCAGGGTATTCTTGTTCCCCTTTTAAAGGAGTGAATCATAAACATTTAGGTCATTTTTCTTGAGTTTCATGTGTTCTGTGCATCTTGGGTAATTTGAGCATTTGGGCTAATATCCACTAATCAATGAGTGCATACCATGTGTGTTTTTCTGTGATTGGGTTACCTCACTCAGGATGATATTTTCTAGTTCCATCCATTTGCCTATGAATTTCATAAAGCCATTCATTTTGATAGCTGAGTAGTATTCAATTGTTTAGATGTACCACATTTCTGTATCCATTCTCTTTTGAAGGGCATCTGGGTTCTTTCCAGCTTCTGGCTATTATAAATAAGGCTGCTATAAACATAGCAGAGCATTTGTCTTTGTTGTACGTTGGAGCATCTTTTGGGTATAAGCACAAGAGAGGTATAGCTGGATCCTCAGAAAGAGCCACATGTATGGACCACATGTGGGGCAGGCTCTGAATGGGTGTTCCTTCAGTCTCTGTTTTAATATTTGCCTCTCTCTTCCCTGCCAAGGGTATTCTTTTTCCTCATTTAAAGAGGGAGTGAAGCATTCACATTTTGATCATCCGTCCTGAGATTCGTTTGTTCTAGGGATCTAGGGTAATTCAAGCATTTGGGCTAATAGCCACTTATCAATGAGTGCATACCACGTATGTCTTTCTGTGATTGGGTTAGCTCACTCAGGATGATATTTTCCAGTTCCAACCATTTGCCTACGAATTTCATAAACTCGTTGTTTTTGATAGCTGAGTAATATTCCATTGTGTAGATGTACCACATTTTCTGTATCCATTCCTCTGTTGAAGGGCATCTGGGTTCTTTCTAGCTTCTGGCTATTATAAATAAGGCTGCGATGAACATAGTGGAGCACATGTCTTTTTTATATATTGGGGCATCTTTTGGGTATATGCCCAAAAGAGGTATAGCTGGATCCTCAGGTAGTTCAATGTCCAATTTTCTGAGGAACCTCCAGACTGATTTCCAGAATGGTTGTACCAGTCTGCAATCCCACCAACAATGGAGGAGAGTTCCTCTTTCTCACATCCTCGCCAGCATCTGCTGTCACCTGAGTTTTTGATCTTAGCCATTCTCACTGGTGTGAGGTGAAATCTCAGGGTTGTTTTGATTTGCATTTCCCTTATGACTAAAGATGTTGAACATTTCTTTAGGTGTTTCTCAGCCATTTGGCATTCCTCAGCTGTGAATTCTTTGTTTAGCTCTGAACCCCATTTTTAATAGGGTTATTTGTCTCCCTGCGGTCTAACTTCTTAGAGTTCTTTGTATATTTTGGATATAAGGCCTCTATCTGTTGTAGGATTGGTAAAGATCTTTTCCCAATCTGTTGGTTGCCATTTTGTGCTAACCACAGTGTCCTTTTGCCTTACAGAAGCTTTGCAGTTTTATGAGATCCCATTTGTCGATTCTTGATCTTAGAGCGTAAGCCATTGGTGTTTTGTTCAGGAAATTTTTTCCAGTGCCCATGTGTTCCAGATGCTTCCTAGTTTTTCTTCTATTAGTTTGAGTGTATCTGGTTTGATGTGGAGGTCCTTGATCCACTTGGACTTAAGCTTTGTACAGGGTGATAAGCATGGATCGATCTGCATTCTTCTACATGTTGACCTCCAGTTGAACCAGCACCATTTGCTGAAAATGCTATCTTTTTTTCCATTTGATGGTTTGGGCTCCTTTGTCAAAAATCAAGTGACCATATTCTGGGTTCATTTCTGGATCTTCAATTCTATTCCACTGGTCTATCTGCCTGTTCCTGTACCAATATCATACAGTTTTTTATCACTATTGCTCTGCAAAACTGCTCAAGTTCAGGGATTGTGATTCCCCCAGAAGTCCTTTCATTGTCGAGCATAGTTTTAGCTATACTGTGAGTTTTGTTATTCCAGATAAATTTGCAAATTGTTCTGTCTAACTCTCTGAAGAATTGGATTCGAGTGTTGAGAGCATAGCATTGAATCTGTAGATCGCTTTTGGTAAAATGGACATTTTTACTATATTATTTCTGCCAATCCATGAGCATGGGATATCTTTCCATCTTTTGAGATCTTCTTCAATATATTTCTTCAGAGACTTGAAGTTCTTATCGTGCAGATCTTTCACTTGCTTGGTTATAGTCACACCAAGGTATTTTATATTATTTGGGACTATTAGGAAGGGTGTCGTTTCCCTAATTTCTTTTTCAGTTTGTTTCTCTCTCGTGTAGAGGAAGGCTGAGTTATTTGAGTTCATTTTATACCCAGCCACTTTGCTAAAGGTGTTTATCAGGTTTAGTAGTTCTCTGGTGGAACTCGTGGGGTCACTTAAATATACTATATCATCTACAAATAGTGATATTTTGACTTCTTCCTTTCCAATCTATATCCCTTTGATCTCCTTCTATTATCTGATTGCTCTGGCTAGGACTTCAAGCACTACATTGAATAAGTAGTGAGAGAGTGGACCACTTTGTGTAGTCCCTGATTTTAGTGGCATTGCTTCAAGTTTCTCTCCATATAGTTTAATGTTACCTACTGGTTTCCTGTATATGGCTTTTACTGTGTTTAGTAGGGGTCTTGAATTCCTGTGCTTTCCAGGACTTTTATCATGAAGTGGCGTTGAATTTTGTCAAATGCTTTCTTGGCATCTAATGAAATGATCATGTGGTTCTTATCTTTCAGTTTGTTTATGTAGTGGATTACATTGATGGGTTTCCATATATTAAACCATCCCTCCATACCTAGGATGAAGCCTACTTGTTCAAGATGGATGATTGTTTGATGTGTTCTTGGATTTGGTTTGCAAGATTTTATTGAGTATTTGTGCATCAATATTCATAAATTAAATCAGTCTGAAGTTCTCTTTCTTTGTTGGGTCTTTATGTGGTTTAGGTGTAAGAGTAATTGTGGCTTCATAGAAGGGATTCAGTAGTGCTCTGTGTTTCAATTTTGTGGAATAGTTTGGATAGTATTTGTATGAGGTCTTCTATGAAGGTGATAGAATTCTGCACTGAACCCATGTGGACCTGATCTCTTTTTGGTTGGGAGACTTTTAATGACTGCTTCTATTTCTTTAGGAGTTATGGGGTTGCTTAAATGGTTTATCTCTTCCTGATTTAACTTTGGTACCTGGTAACTGTCTAGGAAATTGTCCATTTCTTCCAGATTTTCAAGTTTTTTGAATGTAGGCTTTTATATTAGGATCTGATGATTTTTTTAATTCCCTCTGATTTGTTTGTTATGTCTCCCTTTTCATTTCTGATTTTCTTAATTTGGCCACACTCTCAGTGTACTCTGGTTAGTCTGGCTAAGGGTTTATCTATCTTGGTGATTTTCTCAAAGAACCAGCTTTTGGTTCTGTTATTCTTTGTATAGTTCTTTTTGTTTTTCCTTGGTTGGTTTCAGATCTGAGTTTGATTATTTCCTGCCTTCTACTCCTCCTGGGTGTTTGCTTCTTTTTGTTCTAGAGCTTTTAGGTGTACTGTCAAGCTGCTGATATATGCTCTTTCCTGTTTCTTTCTGCAGGCACTCAGAGCTATGAGTTTTCCTCTTAGCACAGCTTTCATTGTGTCCCAGAAGTTTGGGTATGTTGTACCTTCATTTTCCTTAAATTATAAGAAGTCTTTAATTTCTTTCTTTATTTCTTCCTTGACCAGGTTATCACTGAGTAAAGCACTGTTCAACTTCCACATACAAGTTGCCATTCTTTCCTTATTGTTATTGAAGACCAGCTTTAGGCCATGGTGGTCTGATAGAACACATGGGATTATTTTTATCTTTCTGTATCTGTTGAGGCCTATTTTGTGCCCAATTATATGGTCAATTGTAGAGAAAGTACCATGAGGTGGTAAGAAGAAGGTATATCCTTTTGTTTTAGGATATAGTGTTCTATAAATATGTGTTAAGTCCATTTGGTTCATAACTTCTGTTAGTCTTTCCATATCTCTGTTTAATTTCTCTTTCTAAAATCTGTCCGTTGATGAGAGAGATGGCTTTGAAATCTCCTCCTTTTATTGTATGATGTACAATGTGTGCTTTGAGCTTTAGTATGGTTTCTTTTATGTATGTAGGTGCCCTTGTATTTGGAGCATAGATATTTAGGATAGATTTCATCTTGGTGGATTTTTCCTTTGTTGAATATGAAGTGTACTTCCTTATCATTGTTGATGATTTTTGTTGAAAATTGATTTTATTCGATATCAGAATGGCTACTCCAGCTTGCTTCTTCAGACCATTTGCCTGGAAAGTTGTTTTTCAGCCTTTTACTCTAAGGCATTATCTGTCTTTGTCTCTGAGATGTGTTTCCTGTAGGCAGCAAAATGCTGTGTCCTCAATATGTATCCAGTTTGTTAATCTGTGTCTTTTTATTGGGGGAAATTCAGTCCATTGATATTGAGGGATACTAAGGAATAGTGACTGTTGCTTCCTGTTATATTCGTATATGGAGGTAAAATTATGTTCGTGTGCTTCTTTTCTCTTTGTTTTGTTGCAAAAAAGATTAGTTTCTTGCTTTTTCTAGGGTGTAGTTTGCCTCCTTATATTGGGCTTCACCATTTATTATCCTTTGGAGGGCTGGATTTGCAGAAAGATATTGTGTAAATTTGGGTTTGTCATTTAATATCTTGGTTTCTCCATCTATGTTAATTGTGAGTTTTGCTTGATACAGTTATCTGGGCTAGCATTTGTGTTCTCTTATAGTCTGTATGACACCTGTCCAGGTTCCTCTGGCTTTTATGGTCTCTGTAATAAGTCTGGTGCAATTTTGATATGTCTGTCTTTATATGTTACTTGACCTTTTTCCCTTACTGCTTTTAATATTGTTTCTTTGTTTTGTACATTTAGTGTTTTTACTATTATGTGACAGGAGGAGTTTCTTTTCTGGTCCAATCTATTTGGAGTTTTGTAGTCTTCTTGTATGTTTATGGGCATCTCTTCCTGTAGGTTAGGGAAGTTTTCTTCTATGATTTTTTTGAAGATATTTACTGGTCCTTTGAGTTAGGAGACTTTACTCTCTTCTATACCGATGATCCTTAGGTTTGATCTTCTTATTGTGTCCTAGATTTCCTCTATATTTTGGGCTAGTAGCTTTTTCTGTTTTACATTATCTTTTGCAGTTGTATCAATGATTTCTTTGGAATCTTCTGTTCCTGAAATTCTCTCCTCTATCTCATGTATTCTGTTGGTTATGCTTGCATCTGTGACTTCTGATCTCTTCCCTAGGTTTTCTATCTCCAATGTTGTTTCCATTTGTGCTTTCTTTATTGTTTTTACTTCCATTTCTAACTCCTGGATGGGTTTTATCATTTCCTTCTCCTGTTTTGTTGTTTTTCCCAGTATTTCTTTAAGGGATTATTGTGTTTCCTCTTTAAGGGCTTCTAATTGTTTATTTTTGTTGTCCTGTATTTCCTTAAGGTAGTTATTTATGACTTTCTTAAAGTCCTCCATCATCATGATAAAATGTGATTTTAAATCTAGATCTTCCTTTACTGGTGTGTTTTGATATTCAGTGTTTGCTTTGTTTGGAGAATTGGGCTCTGATCATGCCATGTAGTCTTTGTTTCTGTTGCTTGGGCTCCTGCACTTGCCTCTTGCCATCAGGTTGTCTCTGGTGTTACCTTGTTTTCTTATTTCTGACAATGGCTTGACCATCCTATAGGCCTGTGTATCATGAGTGCTGTAGACCTGTTTTTCTGTTTTGTTTTGTTTTTTTTTTTTTCAGCCAGTTATGGGAACAGAGTGTTCTGCTCTCAGGAGTGTAGTAATTCCTGTCCACTGACTTTCAGCTGTCCTTGTGGGCGGAAACCAGAAGGGCCTGCCCCTACTTTTCCTATGTCTCTGTGCGCAGGGGGCCCAGATGGTACTAGGCATTTTCCTCTTGGGTCAGAAATGTGGGCAGAGAGTAGTCTTCTCTGGATTCCCAGGAGTGTCTGCCTCTCTGAAAGTCTAGTTCTCCCTCCCAGACAATTTTTGTGCAGGGAGCTCTTTGACCCATTCAGTTCAGATCTCGGCACAGTCTGGACCACAGGACTTCTGCAGCTTGACTGCTCCTTTCTTTCTGTGCCCAGAGGCAATATACAGTTTCCTCTTGTGCCAGGGATGTGGGCAAAGGTGGGCAGAAGTGGTGGTCTCTCCTGCCCTACAGTCTCAGGATTACCCACACTTATGGGTGACCAGCTCTCTCTCCTATAGGGTTTGGGAGCAGGGAGCTGTGGGCCTGGATCAGTGAGGGTCAGGTGCCAGCTAGAAACCAGAAGTGTCCGGTCCCATAGGAATTTTGCCTTTTTTGTGTCCTGAGTCCACCAGGCAGGTCACTTGGAACAGAAAGATTGGTCTTACCTCTGGTCTCAGGCCTGAAGTCGATCCTCAGGACTGGCATTTAGCTCTCTGTGAGGGCAGCAACCAGAAGGACCTGTTCCTACTTCTAAAAATAATGTACATTAGAAAGATATACATTATGTTTTGCCTCAATTATGGGTTGTAGATTTTATATTCATGTATGTACTTACTACATGAAGGTAGAAGTAATATTGTCTAGTGCTAACAGGAGGGGGATGGCAAAGAAACCTATCTGTTGTGGCATATAGCCAGATATGTGCTCAAGATACATTATATGTTTTAGCCTTATGTAGCCACTATAATAGAGAATAAGTCATTCAGAACAAGAAATAACCAGTTCTCATTTTTGATTTTAGTCTTCTGGCAAAATGATGGATAAAAGGATTACCAAATTTACATAAATTGGATATTGTACTATTGGAAAGTTTTATGCTTTTAGTTGTATCAGTTTTTCAGAAATTTAAAATTCATGAGAACAACCAAGGAATCTTCCAGAAATAATAATAATAAAAGATTGTCTGTATCAGGCAAGATTTCTAAAATCCTACATTTCCTATTCACTCTCTTTTCTTTTCTTTTTTTTTTTTTTTTTTTGGAGCTGGGGACCCGAACCCAGGGCCTTGTGCTTTAGCCCAGCGCTCTACCACTGAGCTAAATCCCCAACCCCTCCTATTCACTCTCAAATGATGTTAAGCTTCCTGTATTTAGTGCACATTTTCACCATATCATCATAGCTTCATGAAGAACAACATCAGAAATCAGTCTGTCAATGTCCATTTCAGTATGTATGTTATCAAATGTCCAGCTCTGTGTGTACTACCATAATTATAATTAAAAAAATGAGCCCATGCAATAGAAAGTTTGTACCTTATATGTATTTAACATTATATTCTTGCAAAAATTATTAGCATTAATTAATGTAAAATTGTTGCATTGCTATTCTAAGGATTTGTAGACATTTGATTCTGTGTACAAATTACTAAAAATCTTCAAAATAAGAAATTTCACAGGATAGTCAGGCAGGGGAGACATAAAACACCTCATAGACAAATAGGAGTGTTACTCAGCTGCTAAAACTTTGTAAGATTTTTCCTGAGCATAATTTATTTATTTATTTATTTATTTATTTATTTATTTATTTATTCATTCATTATATCATATGAATAAGTGTTTTGTTTGTCAGAAGGCATCCAATTTCCTGGAACTATAGACATGGGTTGTTGTGAACCACAGAGGATTCTGAAAAGTAAACCTGGGTACTTTGAAAAAAGAGCAAGTGCTTAAATCTGAGCCTTTTATCCAACCCTGCATGAGTGTAACAACTGAGCTTCCACCTACCCTGCATGAGTGTAACTAAAGAGTCTTCTCAACTGTCTTTTTAAAGAAAAATATTGTTTATTTTATTCATTTACATTTCAAATGTTATCCCTTTTCCAATTTTCCCCTCCACAAAACTTCTTACCCCAATCCCTTCCCACCTGAAACTATGAGGATGTTCCCCAATTCACTTACTCATTCCTGTGTCAGTTCCCTACACTGGGTCATCTAGGCTCCATAGGACAAAGGAGTTCCCCTCTCAGAGATGCCCAATAAGGCAATCCTCTGCAATATATCCAGCTGTGGCCATGGGTCCCCTCATGTATACTCTTTGATCGGTAATTTAGTCCCTGGGAGCTTTGGGGGATCAAGTTAGTTAATATTGTTGTTTTTCCTATAGGGTTGCAAACCCCTTTAGCTCCTTTAGTCCTTGCCCTAATTTCTTCATTAAGGTTTCTGGCTAATGTCCACCTTGTTGAGTCCTAGAAACATCTTGGGTCACTGGCATCTGGGAGTTTCTAGTGGCTACTCTCAGGTCCCCCTCCCCCACTGCTACACACATCCTTTCAAATTCCTGACCCAGTGTACTCCTCACCCACTTCCTCCTGTATCTGAACTGCCTCCCTTTTCCTTCTCCATCTTCTCTACCTCCAAGATTCCTCTTGCTACTTCCCGAGATTGTGTTCTTCCCCCATATGAGAAGGACTGCGCCATCCAAGAAGGTGTCCTCTTCTTCCTTCTTGGGTTTCATATGGTCTGTGAGATGTATCATGGCTACATTTTGAGTAATATCCACTTAGTGAATAAATACAATGTGTATTCTGTTGTGATTGATAATTTTCAGAATGATAATTTTCAAGTTCTATCCATTTACCTTTGAATTTCAAGAAGTCATTGTTTTTAAAAAACAAGTGGTACTCCATTGTGGAAATATACCACATTTTCTATATCTGCCTGTCACACTACCAAGAGTATGCAGTTTTTATCACTATTGCTCTGTAATACTGCTTGAGTTCAGGAATAATGATTCCCCGAGAAATGCTTTCATTGCTGAGGATAATTTTAGCTATCCTGGGTTTTTTGTTATTTCAGATGAATTTGCAAGTTGTTCTGTGTACCTCTATGAAGAATTGAATTTGAGTGTTGAGGGCATAGCACTGAATCTGTAGATTGCTTTTAATAAAATGGCCACTTTTATTATATTAATCCTGCCAATCCATGAGCATGGGAGATCTTTCCATCTTCTGAGATCTTCTTCAATTTCTTTCTTCAGAGACTTGAAGTTCTTATCATACAGATCTTTCACTTGCTTGGTTAAATTCACACTGAGCTGTTTTATATTATTTGGGACTGTTATGAAGGGTGTCGTTTCTCTAATTTCTTTCTCAGCTTGTTTCTCTTTTGTGCAGAGAAGGCTGCTTAGTTATTTGAGTTTTTTAATACCCAACCACTTTGGTGAAGGTGTCTATCAGGTTTAGTAGTTCTCTGGTGGAACTTTTGGGATCAATTAAATATACTATCATATCATCTGCAAATAGTGATATTTTGACTTCTTCCTTTCCAATTTGTATGCCTTTAACCTCCTTTTGCTGTCTGATTGCTCTGGCTAGGACTTCGAGAACTATATTGACAAAGTAGGGAGAGAGTGGATAACCTTATCTATTCCATGATTTTAGTGGAATTGCTTCAAGTTTCTCTCCACTTAGTTTAATGTTAGCTACTGGTTTGCTGTACATGATGGTTGCTATGTTTAGGTATGGTCCTTGAATTCCTGTTCTTTCTAGGACTTCTATCGTGAAGGGGTGTTGAATGTTGTGAAATACTTCCTCAGCATCTAATGAAATGATCATATGGTTCTTATCTTTCAGTGTGTTTATGTAGTGGATTACGTTGACGGTTTTCTGCATATTAAACTATTCTTGCACATCAGGGATGAAGCCTATTTGATCACTATGGATGAATGTTTTGAAGTGTAGTTGGATTCGGTATGCAAGAATTTTTTTTTTTTATTAACTTGAGTATTTCTTATATACATTTCGAGTGTTATTCTCTTTCCCGGTTTCCGGGCAAATATCCCCCTAATCCCTCCTCCCCCCCTTCTTTATGGGTGTTCTGCTCCCCATCCTCCCCCCATTGCCACCCTCCCCCCAACAATCTAGTTCACTGGGGGTTCAGTCTTAGCAGGACCCAGGGCTTCCCCTTCCACTGGTGCTCTTACTAGGATATTCATTGCTACCTATGAGGTCAGAGTCTAGGGTCAGTCCATGTATAGTCTTTAGGTAGTGGCTTAGTCCCTGGAAGCTCTGGTTGCTTGGCATTGCTGTACATATGGGGTCTCGAGCCCCTTCAAGCTCTTCCAGTTCTTTCTCTGATTCCTTCAACGGGGGTCCTGTTCTCAGTTCAGTGGTTTGCTGCTGGCATACGCCTCTGTATTTGCTGTATTCTTGCTGTGTCTATCAAGAGAGATCTACATGCGGTTCCTGTCTGCCTGCACTTCTTTGCTTCATCCATCTTGTCTAATTGGGTGGCTGTATATGTATGGGCCACATGTGGGGCAGGCTCTGAATGGGTGTTCCTTCTGTGTCTGTTTTAATCTTTGGTATGCAACAATTTTAATGAGTATTTTTTTTTTGTCGATATTCACAAGGGAAAATGGTCTGAAGTTCTCTTTATTTGTTGGGTCTTTGTGTGGTTTAAGTATAAGAGTAATTGTGGCTTCATAGAAGGAATTCAGTAGTGCTCAGTCTGTTTCAATTTT
This sequence comes from Rattus rattus, assembly GCF_011064425.1. Taxonomy (NCBI): domain Eukaryota; kingdom Metazoa; phylum Chordata; class Mammalia; order Rodentia; family Muridae; genus Rattus; species Rattus rattus. Next base: position 13,516,865 of record NC_046161.1, on the reverse strand, counting down.
GTGGAATAATTTGGATAGTTTTGGTATAAGGTCTTCTCTGAAGGTCTGATAGAATTCTGTACTGAACCATGTGGACCTGGGCTCTTTTTGGTTGGGAGAATTTTAATGACTTTTTCTATTTCTGAAGGAGTTATGGGGTTGTTTAAATTGTTTATCTGTTCCTCATTTAACTTTGGTGCCTGGTATTTGTCTAGGAAATTGTTCATTTCCTCCAGATTTTCAAGTTCTGTTGAATATAGGCTTTTGTACAAGGATTTGATGATTTTTTGAATTTCCTCTGATTCTGCTGTTATGTCTCCCTTTTCATTTCTGATTTTGTAAATTTGGACACACTCTCTGTGTCCTCTCGTTAGTCTGGCTAAGGGTTTAATCTATCTTGTTGATTTTCTCAAAGAACCAACTTTTGGTTCTGTTGATTCTTTGTATAATCCATTTTGATTCTTCTTGGTTGATTTCAGCTCTGAGTTTGATTTTTCCTGCCTTCTACTCCTTCTAGTTCTATTTGCTTCTTTTTGTTCTAGAGCTTTTAGGTGTGCTGTCAAGCTGCTGATATATGCTCTCCTCTATGTCTTTCTGCAGGCACTCAGAGCTATGAGTTTTTCTCTTAACACAGCTTTCACTTTTTCCCATAAGTTTGTGTATGTTGTACCTTCATTTTCATTAAATTCTAAGAAGTCTTTAATTTCTTTCTTTATTTCTTCCTTGATCAGGTTATCCTTTAGTAGGGCATTGTTCAACTTCCATGTATAATGTGGAAGTTCTTTTTCTTATTGTTATCAAAGATCAGCTTTAGGTCGTGGTGGTATGATAGGATGCATAGGATTATTTCTCTTTCTGTATCTGTTGAGGCCTGTTTTGTGACCGATTAAATGGTCAATTTTGGAGAAAGTACCATGAGGTGGTGAGAAGAAGGTATATCCTTTTCTTTTAGGATAGAATGTTCTATAAATATCTGTTAAGTCCATTTGGTTCATGACTTCTCTTAGTCTTTCTATTTCTCTATTTAATTTTTGTTTCCATGATCTGTCCAATGATGAGAGTGGGGTGTTGAAATCTCCTACTATTCTTGTGTGAGGTGCAATATGTGCTTTGGGCTTTAGTAAGGTTTCCTTTAAATTAGGTGACCTTTTAATTAGAGCATAGTAATTTTTCCTTTGATGAATATGACGTCTCCTTATGTCGATTCCAACCCCGACCAGCAGGAAAAGAGCAGTTTATTCAGGAACCTTTTATTATGCAAGCAGCAACCATCTCTCTCCAGCCCCCGAGGGCACTCACCTATAACCTCCCTCAACTCTGCCTCAACCATCCAGTCTACGTAACCTCTGTTCATAGGTCCAGGTCACATGGCCTGATTTATCATCATGGTGCACCTGTGCAGCTCTCACGATGGGGCATGGCTCACTTTCAGGTGCTAGTCGTAAGACTGGGCAGCAGTCCCGTGTTCCATCTTGGGATTGCCGCCACACCCTCTCCCCACATCCTTACTTATCTTTTTTGATGACTTTTGGTTGAAAATCAATTTTATTTGATATTAGAATGGCTATTCTTGCTTGCTTCTAAATACCTTTTGCTTGGAAAGTTGCTTTTCTGCCTTTTACGCTGAGGTAGTGTCTGTCTTTGTCTCTGAGGTGTGTTTTCTGTAGGCAGCAAAATGCTGTCACCTCATCATGTATCCACTTTGCTAATTTGTGTCTTTTTATTGGTGATTGAGTACATTGAGATGTTGAGAGATATTAAGGAATAGTGATTATTGCTTCCTGTTATCTTCGTATTTGGAGGTTAGATTATGTTGGTATGTTTGTCTTCTCTTTTTTTTTTTGCAAAAAAATTAGTTTCTTGTTTTTTCTAGGGTTTAGCTTGCCTCCTTGTGTTGGGCTTTACCATTTATTATCCTTTTTAGGGCTAGATTTGTAGATAGATATTGTGTAAATTTGGTTTCGTCATGGAATATCTTGGTTTCTCCATCTATGTTAATTGAGAGTTTTGGTTGATACAGTAACTTGGGCTGACATTTGTGTTCTCTTAGGGTCTGTTTGACATCTGCCAAGTATCTTCTGGCTTTCATGGTCTCTGATAAGGAGTCTGGCGTAATTCTGATAGGTCTGCCTTCATATATTACTTGACCTTGGTCCCCTACTGCTTTTAATATTGTTTCTTTGTTTTGTGCATTTGGTGTTTTGACTATTATGTGACGGGAGGAGTTTCTTTTCTGGTCCAATCTATTTGGAGTTCTGTAAGCTTCTTGTATGTTTATGGGCATCTCTTACTTTAGGTTAGGGAAGTTTTCTTCTATGATTTTGTTAAAGATATTTACTGGTTCTTTAAGTTGAGAATCTTCACTCTCTTCTATACCTATTATCCTTTGGTTTGATCTTCTCATTGTGTCCTGGATTTCTTGTATGTTTCGGGCCATTAGCTTTTTCCATTTTACATTATCTTTGACAGTTGTGTTGGTGATTTCTATGGAATTTTCTGTTCCTGAGATTCTCTCTTTTATCTCTTGTATTCTGTTGGTAATGCTTATATCTACAGCTCCTTGTCTCTTCCTTTGGTTTTCTATCTCCCGGGTTGTCTCCCCTTGTGCTTTCTTTATTGTTTCTATTTCCATTTTCAATTCCTTCAACTGTTTGATTACGTTTTCCTGTAATTCTTTCCGGTATTTTTGTGTTTTCTCTCTAAGGGCTTCTACTTGTTACTTGCATTTTCCTGCATTTCTCTAAGTGAGTTTTTTATGTCTTTCTTAAAGTCCTCCATCATTATCATCATCAAATGTGATTTAAATTTAGATCTTGCTGTTCTGGTGTGTTTGGATATTCAGTGTTTTCTTTGGTGGGAGAATTGGACTCTGGTGATGCCATGTAGTCTTGGTTTCTGTTGCTTGGGTTCCTGTGCTTGCCTGTCACCATCAGGTTGTTTCTGGTGTTACCTTGTTCTGCTATTTCTGAGAGTGGGTTGACTGTCTTGTAGGCTTGTGTATCTGGAGTGCTGTAGACTGTTTTTATGTTTTCATTCAGCCTGTTATGGGAACAGAGTGTTCTGCTTTCAAGCGTGTAATTGTTCTGTCCACTAGCTTTCAGATATTCCTGCAGGCATGTGTCCTGAGTCCACCAGGCAGGTCACTCGGAGCAGAAAAGTTGGTTTTACTTCTGGTCTCAGGCCTGAAGTCGCTCCTCAGGGCAAGGTTTCAGCTCTCCATGAAAGCAGCAACCAGAAGGGCCTGCTCCTCCTTCTCCTCGGGCCCTATACACAGGGGGCCCAGATGGCGCTAGGCATTTTCCTCTAGAGTCAGAAATATGGGCACAGAATAGTCTTCTGTGGTTTCCCAGGCGTGTCTGCCCCTCTGAAGGTCTAGCTCTCCCTCCCACTGGAGTTGGGTGCAGGGAGCTATTTGACAGGGTTCATTCAGTTCTGGGCAGTCTGTACTTCAGGGCTCCTGCAGCTTGCCTGGCCCTATCTTCCTGTGCCCAGAGGCCCTATACATTTTCCTCTTGGGCCAGGGATGTAAGCAAAGGTGGGCAGAAGTGGCGGTGTCTCCTGCCCTGCAGTCTTGATTGCCCACTCGTCTGGGTGATGAGCTCTCTCTCTCACAGGACTTGGGAACAGGGAGCTGTGGGCCAGGATCCCTAAAAAGTCTTTAATTTCTTCCTTGATCAAGTTATTATTATTATTTTTTTTTCACTTTGAATACATCAGCTTTATTTATGGACCCTTTTTTTATTTCTACTTTTTTTTATTTATTTGTTTTTTTTTTAACTTGAATATTTCTTATATACATTTGAGTGTTATTCCCTTTCCGGTTTCGGGCAAACATCCTTCCTCCCCCCTTCCTTATGGGTGTTCCCTCCCCACCCTCCCCCCATTGCTGCCCTCCCCGACAGTCTAGTTCACTGGGGTTCATTCTTAGCAGGACACAGGGCTTCCCCTTCCACTGGTGCTCTTACTAGGATATTCATTGCTACCTATGAGGTCAGAGTCCAGGGTCAGTCCATGTATAGTCTTTAGGTAGTGGCTTAGTCCCTGGAAGCTCTGGTGGCTTGGCATTGTTGTACATATAGGGTCTCAAGCCCCTTCAAGCTCTTCCAGTTCTTTCTCTGATTCCTTCAACGGGGGTCCTATTCTCAGTTCAGAGGTTTGCTGCTGACATTCGCCTCTGTATTTGCTGTATTCTGGCTGTGTCTCTCAGGAGCGATCTACACTTCTGCACTTCTTTGCTTCATCCATCTTGTCTAATTGGGTGGCTGTATATATATGGGCCACATGTGGGGCAGGCTCTGAATGGATGTTCCTTCAGTCTCTGTTTTAATCTTTGCCTCTCTCTTCCCTGCCAAGGGTATTCTTGTTCCCCTTTTAAAGAAGGAGTGAAGCATTCACATTTTGATCATCCGTCTTGAGTTTCATTTGTTCTAGGGATCTAGGGTAATTCAGGCATTTGGGCTAATAGCCACTTATCAATGAGTGCATACCATGTATGTCTTTCTGTGATTGGGTTACCTCACTCAGGATGATATTTTCCAGTTCCAACCATTTGCCTACAAATTTCATAAAGTCATTGTTTTTGATAGCTGAGTAATATTCCATTGTGTAGATGTACCACATTTTCTGTATCCATTCCTCTGTTGAAGGGCATCTGGGTTCTTTCCAGCTTCTGGCTATTATAAATAAGGCTGCGATGAACATAGTGGAGCACGTGTCTTTTTTATATGTTGGGGCATCTTTTGGGTATATGCCCAAGAGAGGTATAGCTGGATCCTCAGGCAGTTTAATGTCCAATTTTCTGAGGAACCTCCAGACTGATTTCCAGAATGGTTGTACCAGTCTGCAATCCCACCAACAATGGAGGAGTGTTCCTCTTTCTCCACATCCTCGCCAGCATTTGCTGTCACCTGAGTTTTTGATCTTAGCCATTCTCACTGGTGTGAGGTGAAATCTCAGGGTTGTTTTGATTTGCATTTCCCTGATGACTAAAGATGTTGAACATTTCTTTAGGTGTTTCTCAGCCATTCGGCATTCCTCAGCTGTGAATTTTTTGTTTAGCTCTGAACCCCATTTTTAATAGGGTTATTTGTCTCCCTCGGTCTAACTTTTTTTTGAGTTCTTTGTATATTTTGGATATAAGGCCTCTATCTGTTGTAGGATTGGTAAGATCTTTTCCCAATCTGTTGGTTGCCGTTTTGTGCTAACCACAGTGTCCTTTGCCTTACAGAAGCTTTGCAGTTTTATGAGATCCCATTTGTCGATTCTTGATCTTAGAGCGTAAGCCATTGATGTTTTGTTCAGGAAATTTTTTCCAGTGCCCATGTGTTCCAGATGCTTCCCTAGTTTTTCTTCTATTAGTTTGAGTGTGTCTGGTTTGATGTGGAGGTCCTTGATCCACTTGGACTTAAGCTTTGTACAGGGTGATAAGCATGGATCGATCTGCATTCTTCTACATGTTGACCTCCAGTTGAACCAGCACCATTTGCTGAAAATGCTATCTTTTTTCCATTGGATGGATTTGGCTCCTTTGTCAAAAATCAAGTGACCATAGGTGTGTGGGTTCATTTCTGGGTCTTCAATTCTGTTCCATTGGTCTATCTGTCTGTCTCTGTACCAATACCATGCAGTTTTTATCACTATTGCTCTGTAATACTGCTTGAGTTCAGGGATAGTGATTCCCCCTGAAGTCCTTTTATTGTTGAGGATAGTTTTAGCTATCCTGGGTTTTTTGTTATTCCAGATGAATTTGCAAATTGTTCTGTCTAACTCTTTGAAGAATTGGATTGGTATTTTGATGGGGATTGCATTGAATCTGTAGATCGCTTTTGGTAAAATGGCCATTTTTACTATATTAATCCTGCCAATCCATGAGCATGGGAGATCTTTCCACCTTCTGAGGTCTTCTTCAATTTCTTTCTTCAGTGTCTTGAAGTTCTTATTGTACAGATCTTTTACTTGCTTGGTTAAAGTCACACCAGGGTATTTTATATTATTTGGGTCTATTATGAAGGGTGTCGTTTCCCTAATTTCTTTCTCGGCTTGTTTCTCTTTTGTGTAGAGGAAGGCTACTGATTTATTTGAGTTAATTTTATACCCAGCCACTTTGCTGAAGTTGTTTATCAGCTTTAGTAGTTCTCTGGTGGAACTTTTGGCATCACTTAAATATACTATCATATCATCTGCAAATAGTGATATTTTGACTTCTTCTTTCGATCTGTATCCTTGATCTCCTTTTGTTGTCTGATTGCTCTGGCTAGAACTTCAAGAACTATATTGAATAAGTAGGGAGAGAGTGGGCAGCCTTGTCTAGTCCCTGATTTTAGTGGGATTGCTTCAAGTTTCTCTCCATTTAGTTTAATGTTAGCAACTGGTTTGCTGTATATGGCTTTTACTATGTTTAGGTATGGGCCTTGTATTCCTATTCTTTCCAGGACTTTTATCATGAAGGGTGTTGAATTTTGTCAAATGCTTTCTCAGCATCTAATGAAATGATCATGTGGTTTTGTTCTTTCAGTTTGTTTATATAATGGATCACGTTGATGGTTTTCCATTGATATTAAACCATCCCTGCATGCCTGGGATGAAGCCTACTTGATCATGGTGGATGATTGTTTTGATGTGCTCTTGGATTCGGTTTGCCAGAATTTTGTTGAGTATTTTTAAGGCCAATGTTCATAAGGGAAATTGGTCTGAAGTTCTCTTTCTTTGTTGGGTCTTTGTGTGGTTTAGGTATAAGAGTAATTGTGGCTTCATAGAAGGAATTCGGTAGTGCTCCATCTGTTTCAATTTTGTGGAATAGTTTGGATAATATTGGTATGAGGTCTCCTATGAAGGTCTGATAGAATTCTGCACTAAACCCGTCTGGACCTGGGCTCTTTTTGGTTGGGAGACCTTTAATGACTGCTTCTATTTCCTTAGGAGTTATGTGTTTGTTTAACTGGTTTATCTGTTCCTGATTTAATTTCGGTACCTGGTATCTGTCTAGGAAATTGTCCATTTCCTGCAGATTTTCAAGTTTTGTTGAATATAGGCTTTTATAGTAAGATCTGATGATTTTTTGAATTTCCTCTGAATCTGTAGTTATGTCTCCCTTTTCATTTCTGATTTTGTTAATTTGGACACACTCTCTGTGTCCTCTCCTTAGTCTGGCTAGGGGTTTATCTATCTTGTTGATTTTCTCAAAGAACCAACTTTTGGTTCTGTTGATTCTTTCTATGGTCCTTTTTGTTTCTACTTGGTTGATTTCAGCTCTGAGTTTGATTATTTCCTGCCTTCTACTCCTCCTGGGTGTATTTGCTTCTTTTTGTTCTAGAGCTTTTAGGTGTGCTGTCAAGCTGCTGACATATGCTCTTTCCTGTTTCTTTCTGCAGGCACTCAGCGCTATGAGTTTTCCTCTTAGCACAGCTTTCATTGTGTCCCATAAGTTTGGGTATGTTGTACCTTCATTTTCATTAAATTCTAAAAAGTTTTTAATTTCTTTCTTTATTTCTTCCTTGACCAGGTTATCATTGAGTAGAGCATTGTTCAGTTTCCACGTATATGTGGGCATTCTTCCCTTATTGTTATTGAAGACCAGCTTTAGGCCGTGGTGGTCCGATAGCACGCATGGGATTATTTCTATCTTTCTGTACCTGTTGAGGCCCATTTTTTGACCAATTATATGTTCAATTTTGGAGAAAGTACCATGAGGAGCTGAGAAGAAGGTATATCCTTTTGCTTTAGGGTAGAACGTTCTATAAATATCCGTTAAGTCCATTTGGCTCATGACTTTCTCTTAGTCTGTCTCGTCTCTGTTTAATTTCTGTTTCCATGATCTGTCCATTGATGAGAGTGGGGTGTTGAAATCTCCTACTATTATTGTGTGAGGTGCAATGTGTGTTTTGAGCTTTAGTAAGGTTTCTTTTATGTATGTAGGTGCCCTTGTATTTGGGGCATAGATATTTAGGATTGAGAGTTCATCTTGGTGGATTTTTCCTTTGATGAATATAAAGTGTCCTTCCTTATCTTTTTGATGACTTTTAGTTGGAAATTGATTTTATTTGATATTAGAATGGCTACTCCAGCTTGCTTCTTCAGACCATTTGCTTGGAAAGTTGTTTTCCAGCCTTTCACTCTGAGGTAGTGTCTGTCTTTGTCTCTGAGGTGTGTTTCCTGTAGGCAGCAGAATGCAGGGTCCTCGTTGCGTATCCAGTTTGTTAATCTATGTCTTTTTATTGGGGAGTTGAGGCCATTGATGTTGAGAGATATTAAGGAATAATGATTATTGCTTCCTGTTATATTCATATTTGGATGTGAGGTTGTGTTAGTGTGCTTTTCTTCTCTTTGTTTTGTTGCCAAGACGATTAGTTTCTTTCTTCTTCTAGGGTATAGCTTGCCTCCTTATGTTAGGCTTTACCATTTATTATCCTTTGTAGTGCTGGATTTGTAGAAAGATATTGTGTAAATTTGGTTTTGTCATGGAATATCTTGGTTTCTCCATCTATGTTAATTGAGAGTTTTGCAGGATACAGTAGCCTGGGCTGGCATTTGTGTTCTCTTAGGGTCTGTATGACATCAGTCCAGGATCTTCTGGCCTTCATAGTTTCTGGCGAAAAGTCTGGTGTGATTCTGATAGGTCTGCCTTTATATGTTTCTTGACCTTTTTCCCTTACTGCTTTTAATATTCTTTCTTTATTTTGAGCGTTTAGTGTTTTGACTATTATGTGACGGGAGGTGTTTCTTTTCTGGTCCAATCTATTTGGAGTTCTGTAGGCTTCTTGTATGCCTATGGGTATCTCTTTTTAGGTTAGGAAGTTTTCTTCTATGATTTTGTTGAAGATATTTACTGGTCCTTTGAGCTGGGAGTCTTCACTCTCTTCTATACCTATTATCCTTAGGTTTGATCTTCTCATTGAGTCCTGGATTTCCTGTATGTTTTGGACCAGTAGCTTTTTCCGCTTTACATTATCTTTGACAGTTGAGTCAGTGATTTCTATGGAATCTTCTGCTCCTGAGATTCTCTCTTCCATCTCTTGTATTCTGTTGGTGAAGCTTGTATCTACAGCTCCTTGTCTCTTCTTTTGGTTTTCTATATCCAGGGTTATTTCCATGTGTTCTTTCTTGATTGCTTCTATTTCCATTTTTAATTCCTTCAACTGTTTGATTGTGTTTTCCTGGAATTCTTTCAGGGATTTTTGTGATTCCTCTCTGTTGGCTTCTACTTGTTTATTAATGTTTTCCTGTGTTTCTCTAAGGGAGTTCTTCACGTCTTTCTTGAAGTCCTCCAGCATCATGATCAAATATGATTTTGAAACTAGATCTTGCTTTTCTGGTGTGTTTGGATATTCCATGTTTGTTTTGGTGGGAGAATTTGTCATGTAGTCTTGGTTTCTGTTGCTTGGGTTCCTGCGCTTGCCTCTCGCCATCAGATTATCTCTAGTGTTACTTTGTTCTGCTATTTCTGACAGTGGCTAGACTGTCCTATAAGCCTGTGTGTCAGGAGTGCTGTAGACCTGTTTTACTGTTTTCTTTCTGCCAGTATTGGGGACAGAGTGTTCTGCTTTCGTGCGTGTAATTTTTCCCCTCTACAGGTCTTCAGCTGTTCCTGTGGGCCTGTGTCTTGAGTTCACCAGGCAGGTCACTTGTAGCAGAAAAGTTGGTCTTACCTGTGGTCCCGAGGCTCAAGTTCGCTCGTGGGGTGCTGCCCACGGGCTCTCCGAGGTGGCAGCACCCAGGAAGATCTGCGCCGCCCCTTCCGGGAGCCTCCGTGCACCAGGGTTCCAGATGGCCTCCGGTGTTTTCCTCTGGAATCAGCAATGTGTGTAGAGAGCAGTCTCTTCTGGTTTCGCAGGCGTGTCTGCCTCTCTGAAGGTTTAGCTCTCCTTCCCACGGGATTTGGGTGCAGAGAACTGTTTATCCGGTCTGTTTCCTTCAGGTTCCGGCGGTGTCTCAGGCAGGGCTCCTGCCTCACATGGGCCCTCTCCCACGGGAGCCCAGAGGCCTTATACAGTTTCCTCTTGGGCCAGGGATGTGGGCAGGGGTGGGCAGTGTTGGTGGTCTCTTCTGCTCTGCAGCCTCAGGAGTGCCCACCTGACCAGGCGGTAAGGTATCTCTCCCACGGGTTCTGGGACGATCAAGTTATTATTGAGTAGGTAGTTGTTTAGCTTCCATGTATATAGGGGCTTCCAGTTATTTTTGTTCTTGTTGAAGACCAATCTTTGTACGTGGTGATCTGGTAGGATGGGTGGGATTATTTAAATTTTCTCCTTTCTTTTATGGCTTATATTGTGTCCAATAATATGGTCAAATTTGGACAAGGTAGTGTTAAATGCTTAGAAGAAGTTATATTCTTTTGTTTTAGGATAAAATATTCTGGATACATCTGTTAAGTCCATTTGTTTTATAACTTCTGATAGTTTCACTGGGTCTCTGTTTATTTTCTATTTCCATAATCTGTCCATTGATGAAAGTGGGGTGTTAAAGTCTCCTACTATTATTTTGTGGTGTTCAATGTGTATTTTGAGCTTCAGTAATCTCTCTTTTACAACATTGTTTGCCTTTTAATTTGGGGCTTTAATGTTCCAAATTGAGAGTTCCTCTTGGTGGATTTTTCCTTTGATGCATATGTAGTGTCCTTCTCCATATTTTTTTGATAACTTTTGGTTATAATCTATTTTATTGGATAATGCCATTGCTTCTTCAGCTTGTTTCTTGGGACCATTTGCCTGGAAAAAAATTTCCAGTCTCTTGTTTGAGGTAGTGTCTGTTTTATTCACTGGACTGTGTTTCCCATATGCAGCAAAATGGTTGGTCCTGTTTATTCACCCAGTCTGTTAATTTATGTCTTCTTATTGTGGAATTGAGTCCATTGAAGTTCAGAGATATTAAGGACCAATGATGTGGATTCTTTTGGATTTGTTGTGATAAGATTAGTTTCTTGCTTTCACTTTGATGTAGCTTACCTCCTTGTGAAGGAGTTTTCATTCTATTATTTTCTGTACGGCTGGATTGGTGGACAGATATTGTTTAAAATTGGTTTTGTCATGTGTATCTTTGTTTCACCATCTAAGATAATTGAGAGTTTTGGTGGATATAGTAGCCTGGGCTGGCATTGTTGTTCGCTTAGAATCTGTATGACATCTGCTCAAGATCCTTTGGTTTTTAGAATCTCTGCTGAGAAATTTGGGAGAATTCTGATGGATCTGAATTTATATTTTACTTGACACTTTCCCCATATCTCTTTCAATATTCTTTGTTGTGTGCACTTTGTGTTTTAATATGTCATGAGAGGAATTTATTTTCTGGTCCCACTTGTTTGGTGTTCTGTATGCTTCTTGTACATTTATAGGGATCTTTTCTTTAGGGTAAGGGTAAGGAAGTTTCCTTCTATAATTTTGTTGAAGATGCTTGTTAGCCCTTTGAGTTGGGAATCTTCATTCTCTTCTATACCTATTGTTCTTATGTTCAGACTTTTCATTGTGTCCTAGATTTCTTGAATGATTTGAGTTAGGAGTGTTTTCCTTTTCGTGGGGTTTTGTTTTTGTTTTTTGTTTGTTTGTTTGTTTGTTTTGTTTTGGGGTTTTTTTTTGAGTGTTGTGTTACTCTCTTCTAGAGTATCTTCTATGCCTGAGATTCTCTCTTCTATCTTTTGTATTTTGTTGGTGATGCTTGCATTTGTGACTACTGATCTCTTTCCTAGGATTTCTATCTCCAGGATTGTCCCCTTTGTGTTTTCTTTAATGTTTTTATTTTCATTTTTAGATCCTGGATGGTATTTTTTTTTCAATTCCTTCACCTGTTTGATTATATTTTCCTGTGTTTCTTTAAGAGATTTATGTGTTTCCTTTTTAAGGGCTTCTACTAGTTTATCTTTGTTCTCCTGCATTTCTTTAAGGGAGTTATGTCCTTCTTAAAGTCTCTATGATATTCATGAGATGGGATTTTTTGATCTGAATCTTCCTTTTGGTGTATGTTGAGGGTATCTAAGGCTTGGAGTAGTGGGAGAAGTGGCTTCTCTTGATGTCAAGTAGCATTGGTTTGTTTTGGTTATGCTTGCTTCTTGCTCCTGGTTGTCTCTAGTGCTAACTGCTCTTGTTGTCTTTAACAGGAGCCTGTCCCTCCTGTGAGCCTGTTTGTATCAGAATTCTGCAGAGTCAAGCTATCCCTGTGATCCTGTGATTCTGGGGTTCTGTGATCCTGAAATCCTGTGTATGGCAGAGCTCCTGGGATCAAGCTGCCTCAGAGATCCTGACGTCCTCGTGTGTCTGAGCTCCTGAGGTTCTGGTATGTCTGAGGGTACCTGCTTCTTGTTCCTGTGAGGGTCCCGTTATAGCAGGTATTGGGGAAGGTGTTTTGGCATCACCTGTGATCCTGAGTGTGTCAGAGCACCTGGAAGTCAAGCTTCCTCTGGATGTTTTAGGAGTGGGTGTAAAGCCAGATCTCTGTGAACACTTTGGGCTCAGGTTCAACCAGGAAGCTCAACTGTCTTATATGAATGTTTTGACACATTAGTAAGTCTTGGTCTGTTGCAAGGAGTCTACTCCTAATATGATTTTAAGAAAATATTCACATCACATAAAATAGAGCAAGGTGAATATTCAGTCCTTTTTGTGGAATGTCAATAGAGTCAATTATATTCTTTGAGAGTCAGGACTAAAGGAATAAAAACTTTCATTTTGTAATTTCATAGTAGAGACACAAGAGTTAATGCTTAAGGGTAAACATCATCCTTTAGGATATTATATAAGTGTAGAAGACAAGCCTGTGTAATACATAAGTGCTTTATATCTGGCAATACTCAAGAAAATACTTGTTCCTTTTCTGAAGCATATCAATGTATAAATTAATGAGCTCTATATGTAGAAATTTCTTTTGACTAAAGCAAATTATATAAAAATGTTTAAACTATATTCATTTTATTTTGCTTATACAAGCATGCATGCATGTGTGTGTTCCACAGTATACATGTGAACAACTTGTGAGCATGAAATTTCTCTTATAAAATATAGGAATTCTGAATAAAACTTAACATGTTAGGCTTGGCAACAAGTACCTTTACCCATTAAGCAATCTTTGTGACCATAAAGTAGATTACTGGGAGTTTGCTTTTTGTTGGAGAAGTAAACTGTGGAACCCCTTATTCTTCAGACAAAACCATGTGTGTTTCTTGAAAGTCCTATTTTAGGAGATTGCTATTTAGAACAAATAAATAACTACCAAATTAAATATCCCTTCCTTACCTAAGCTACTCAATAGCTGGGGAAAGAAACAGAATGGACAATTCTCAAAACAAAATATCCAAATAACCAACAATCTGAAACAATGTTTAACATTCTTACCCTAATTGTGCATATAACTCAAAGCTGCTTTGAGCTTCCATGTCACCCCAGTGAAAATAGCTACAATTCAGAGCACAAACTACAAATGCTGGTGGCAATGTAAATATAAATGCAACCTCTATAAATATCATTGGGCAGTATGAACAAATGACAGTTTGCATTTCCTCAGTGTCTGGTCTTATGACCCTCTTTTCATTTCTGATTTTGTTAATTTTCATATTCTCTCTGTGTCTTTTGTGTCATTTGTATCAGGATTTGTCTGTGTTGTTGATTTTGTCAAAGAACAAACTCTTTGCTTTATTGATTCTATTTATTGTTCTTTGTTTCTATTTTATTTATTTCATCCTTTGATTATTTGTTGACATCTACTCATCTTGCATTTGTTTACTTCTTTTTCTTCTAGAGCTTACAGGTGTGTTGTGAAGTTGCCATTCTGAGGTCTCTCAGTTTCTATGTGGAGGCACTTAAGGCTATAGACTTTCTTCTCACAGATTCCCAACTGTTCCATTAGTTTGGGTATGTTGAGCATTCATTTTCACTGAATTCTAAAAAGTTTATGATTCCCTTCTTTATTTTTCCTTAACCAGTCAATCAGTCTAGATTTGTTCAGTTTTCATGAGTTTGTAAGCTTTCTTTTGTTTCTGTCATTGTTGAAATCCAGCTTTTAATCAATGGTGGTCTAATAGGATGCAGGGGTTTATTTTAATTTTCAGGGATTTATTTAATTTTTAATTCAATTTTTATTTTAATCTGTTGAGACTTGCTTTGTGACTGAGTATGTGTTCAATTGTGGAAAATGTTCTGTGAGGTGCTAAGAAGATTTCTAGTAATGGCGAACTTGGATTCTAAAATGTTCAACCTCTGTAACGAAGTAAGGCCTCAAATGGAGGGATTAGGTCAACAACCAGGCAACAAAACCTCTAACCTACAGTTTGTCCTGCTGCTAGTATGTGTTGGGCCTGGAGCTTAGCATAATCATTGTCAGAGAGACTAGCTAGGTCTCACAGAGCATCTGATGGGAGGAGATTCACAGTCCTATAGCCAAATAAAAGGCAGAGCTTGGAATGTCCTGCAGAGAAGGGGGAGTGAAGGATTGAAGGAGCCAGAGGGATCAAGGATACCACAAGTACATGACCTACAGAATGAACCAACTTAAATTCAAATGGGCTCAGAAAAACCAGGGAGTCTGTCTGGGTCTGACCTAGGTCCTCTACATATATGTTATGGTTGTGCATCTCAGTGTTCTTGTAGGATTCTCTACTAGGTAGCCTTGTCCAGACTTGATGGGGTAGTATGATTCTGGTCTTATGGCAATTTGGTATGGCATATTTTGTTGATATTTTTAGAAGACCTGGGGCTTTTTGTTTGTTTATTTTGTTCTGTTTGTTTGTTGTTTTGTTATTGATATTTTTAATGGAAGTGAAAGGTGTGAGTCTGAGGAAAAGGGATGTGGGGGAGGTAAGAGTGGGGGAATGTCATTGGGGTGTACTATATGTGATAAATATAAATAAAAGGAACATATTGTTTTAAAAATTATTGTGAGGGTTCCTAATAAAATTGAACATAAAAATAAGATATGATCCAGTAATACCACCTCTACAAATATACTTGGAGGATTCCAAGTCAGTTTGCCACATATATAGTTGAATCTTTTTATTGCTAGATTAATCATTCAACAGTCAAGCCAAGGAATCAGATGAGATTAGTGGATGAAGAAAACACCATACACCCACACAATGGAGTTTTAGTCATCTGAAAAGAACAACGAAAATGAAACTAGAGATAGAGGGAATCCCTAAGCAGGAGTGAGTTGGTGCAGAAAGAGGAATAGGAAGAAGATAAAAGAGTATGTAATGAACATATATTAAACAACTATAATAATCCTGGTTCTTTTGAACAGTTAACGTGTGCTAATTAAAATAGAAAATGCTGTCTTGTTACAACTTAGCAACCAGAAACCTGATACTGTTAAGCAGAAAAATTACCGTTTTGAAAGAGGCTATGCTTAGAGCATGGCACACTTGAATATTTTAATTATTTCTCAAATTCTAAATGCCATAGAATATGATGCAAAATAAGGTAACCATTTACAGTAACAGCATAATTTGGTGATTATAAAAATATTCTCTCACTTTTTCTCATAACCTAATTTGTTCATGAGTTTTCCTGGTTTAAAGTTAAAGAATTTGAGCTTCCCCATAAGTCTGCACAAAGATGACAGTATAATCAATGTAATACCATATACGTTAAGCTAGAGTTCCATATATATATGTAAATGTGACATTTAAGAGCAGAACATAGTACATAGCCTCCAATTCTTGTATTTTTATTTTCATACTGTCAGATGGTTTTTGAAGCACAGGTAAATTATTTTTAAATTCACCATTAAGTACTTTAGGTGAGAGTGATTTAGGAAACATCTTTCAAAGCCAGTAGATATATTTAGAAGTACTTTAAAGTTACTATGATTAATTCAAAGTTATCATATTTAGATGTTCCCTACACTTAAAACTCTTCAGTAAACTTTTTAAGACCACCAGAGATAATAGCCACCATCCATGTTTAGCTGCTTTAATGTTGATAAGAAATATGTCTGTGAAGGTAGTTGAAATGTAAGAAGTGCTATAGTTCAGTCAATGATTCTTATGGAATCTTCTGCTCCTGAGATTCTCTCTTCTATCTCTTTGGTGATGCTTGCATCTGTGACTCCTGATCTCTTCCCTAGATTTTCTATTTCCAGTGTTTTCTCCCTTTGTGCTTTCTTTATTGTTTTTATTTTCATTTTTTACTCCTGGATGATTTTGTTCATTTCCTTTTCCTGTTTTGTTGTTTTTCCCAGTAGTTCTTTAAGGGATATTTGTGTTTCCTCTTTAAATGCTTCTAATTGTTAACTTGTGTTGTCCTATATTTCATTAAGGGAGTTAATTATTACCTTCTTAAATTTCTCTATCATCATGATAAATACAGATCTTGCTTTTCTGGTGTATTTGGATATCCAGTTTTTGCTTTGGTGGGAGAATTGGGCCCTGATGGTGCTATGTAGTCTTGGTTTCTGTTGCTTGGGTTCCTGTGCTTGCCTCTCACCTTCAGGTTGTCCCTGGTGTTAGCTTGTCTTGCTGTTTCTGACAGTGGCTTGACTTGCCTATAGGTTTGTGTGTCAGGATGGCTGTAGAACTGTTTTCCTGTTTTCTCTCAGCTAGTTATGGGAACAGAATGTTCTGCTCCCAGGTGTGTAGTTGTTTCTGTCTGCTGGCATTCAGCTGTCCCTGTGGGCTGGAACCAGAAGGGCCTGCCCCTACTTTTCCTAGGTCCCTATGCTCACAGTTCACAGATGGCACAAGGTGATTTCCTCTTGAGTCGGGAATGTGGGCAGGGAGTAGTCTCCTCCGTTTTCCCAGGATTGTCTGCCTCTCTGAAGGTCTAGCTCTCCCCACCACTGGATTTGGGTGCAGGGAACTGTTTGCCTGGTTCAGTTCAGATCCAGGCACAGTCTGGATCCCAGGGCTCCTGCAGCTTGACTGCTCCTATCTTCCTGTGTCCAGAGGCAGTATACAGTTTTCTCTTGGGCCAGATATGTGGGCAAAGGTGGGCAGAAGTGGAAGTCTCTCCTGCCCTGCTGTCTCAGTATTGCCCACACCTCCGGGTGATCCGCACTCTTACCCATGGGGTTTGGGAGCAGGGAATCAGAGATGTTCTGGCACCAGCTAGAAACAAGAAGTGCCCGGTCCCAGAGGAATTTTGCCTTTGTGTGTCCTGAGTACACCAGGCAGGTTACTTGGAGCAGAAAAGTTGGTCTTACCTCTGGTCTCTGGCCTGAAGTCGCTCCTTGGGTCTGGCTTTCAGCTCTTTGTGAGGGCAGCAAACAGAATGGCCCTTCTCCTAGTGCTCCTGGGTTCCTGTGCCCATAGGGCCCAGATGGCACTAAAGTTACTCTATTTCTTAAATGAGGGCATTCACTTTGTTAAATTTTACTTTAATGGCTTTATTTGTTTTCATTATTCATTCATGTGTTTGGGTTTGTCTTTATAATGACATTTATTTAAATTTTCTTTTTTTTTTGTCCCTTTTATTGAATATTTATTTACATTTCAAATATTACCTCCCTCCCTTGTTTCTCCTCCTCAAACCTTTTATTCTATTCCCTTTCCTCTTCTTCAATGAGAGTTCTCCCCAACCCATTCACCCACTCTGGTCTCACTGCCTTGTCATTCTCTTGCAGTGGGGGAACATCGAACCTTCACAGGATAAAGGGCCTCCTCTCCAATTGATGCCAGATAAGGGGATCCTCTACTACATATGCAGCTGGAGCCTTGAGTCTCTCCATATGTAAAATTTGGTTGGTTGTTTTGTCTTTGGGAGCTCTGGAAGGATTTAGTTGGTTGATATTATTGTTCTTCCTATGGAGTTGTAAACCCCTTCAGCTATTTCAGTCCTTCTCCTAACTCCTCCATTGGGGTCCCCATGCTCAGTTTGATGATTGACTGCAAACTTCTGCATTTGTATTGGTCAGACTCTGGCAGAGCCTCTAAAAAGTCAGCTATATCATGTTTTCTTTATTTTCCTTGGAAATATTCATAATTATTATTTTGATATCCCATTTCTTGTGTTTTAGTAAAATCCCTTCTCTATGACCCAATAAAATTCTCCCCTTTCACCTTGGCATGTCTATTGAAACTGCCATTGTTCAGATCTGATTTATGCAACCATTTTTATGAAAGATTACTTCACAGCTGACATGCTGGTATTCTAGTTCTTACACTCTTATCAAATCTTTCTCCTCTTTTATTTCCCCTGAGATGTAGTTTGCAGGAATGGTGATATAGATATATCCATTGATAGTCAGCTCTATAATTAGTGCTTGGTTTTTTCTGCATTGTTTACAGTTAAGGAGTGTGTATCCATTTTCTGGAAAGAAATGTTTCATTGATAAGACCTTATAGCTACATAGTTTTAGAATATCATTAGAGAATATGGTGGCCTAGCAAAATGGTAATAGTAGATTCTTATCTAAGAAGATTTTTTTCTATCACTAGTTCTTGAAAGTTTGGTAGGTTTTTATTAGCAGGCTGGTTTTCTTCAGTTGAGTAGACCTTAAGTTCAATTAGATAGAGTTTGGTTGTCACCAACATGTGATAGTAATTTAAAACACTTTTACAGATGGATATCATGGAATGTTGGTCATTGTTGTGGTTCTTAGATGTCACGATTGGGCTAGACTATTAACTGCTTCTTTTCTTAGTTACCTTGCATAGTATTTTCTAGCACTATGAAGGTTAGACAGCAAGAAGGAGGCTTTCAGGATAGATACAGCTTAAATAATCTCAAACGTCTGTTCTAAAATATTGGAGTCCTTATCAGTAGGGGTTTACCTTCCACCTCTGAGAAGAAACCAACTACATCAAGCATAGTCTATATTATTTTGCAAGTTATTTGTCCTACCCTGACTAGCCATTCTAAAAGAGATTCTTGCGCCTGGAACTATGGTTCTTGTTGGTAGTATTATCAGCTAGACCTTTCATTACATGAAAGTACAACTCCTCTTTGAAATACTGCCATTATCAATAACAAGTTAAAAATTACAGAATATACAATATGGAATGGGTAGAAAATAATTTCTACTGATTGAAATGACCAAGTTTAAATTTTTACTAACAGGTTAAGCAAAACTGATTCATAAAGTCCTAAGTCACTTTCTTTTCAAATTTTATATTAGAAGTTTATTATTATTATTATTATTATTATTAATCTTTTTTAACAGTCCATTCATAATACCCCTCCAGGTCTGCCCTCTGACAGTTCCTCATCCCATTTCTCCTCTGTCTCAAAGAGGATGTCACAACCCCCATACCCCACCAGACCTCCTCACTCTCTGCGGCTTCAAGGTTCTCAAGGATTAGCTGCATCTTCTCTCACTGAGGCCAGACCAGGAAGTTCTCTGCTGTGTACGTGTCAGTTGCCTTATATCAGCTGGTGTATGCTGCCTAGTTGGTGGCTCAGTGTCTGAGAGATCTCAGGGGTTCAGGTTAGTTGAGATTGCTTACATATTCTATCTTATGAAAATTAGAGGCCCAGAGTAGCCATCCAAAGAAGAGGATATTGAGTACAGAGCAAGATATAAGGAACAAGACTCTTTAGATATCTAGATGTAATGAAGATTATAGGTTGCCTTTATATTTGAATTCTGAGGTGGCCTTTCTTCATATTTCCTATTAATCCAGTCATGAGAAGCATCTACCTTACTTAACTTACATATTATTAGCATTATATTTCTTAAGAAGACTAGCCTACACAACTACCAGTGCACTCTAGAATGTATGGTGAATGATGACTCAGACAGTTCTCTCTCCTTTCACAGCATCTTTGATGGTGTTTCTTTATTTTGCTAAAGTGAATGTGAATTATGTTATGATTCTTACTGATAAATGAGATACATGCTGATACATATCTATTTTATAATACTAAATCTGTCCTGTAAAGTAAGATCACTACAGAGTTCAGGCTTATTCAATTATAGATGTCATAGAATTAATATATATGTATCTGTCTGTCTGTCTATCTATCTATCAATCTATCTATCTATCTAACTACCTATCATGTCTATCGTCTAACTTTCATCTGTCATTTATCTATCATCTAATACTAATCATTTATCTAGTTGTCATCTGCCATTTATCTATTATATATTTATTTCTCAATTTATTATTCATATATATTAGACATAATGTTAGATATTAGATAATATATGCCATTGATAGAGTTTTCATTATTTTAATTGAGCATTATGGGTGACAATTATCTAGATACATATTTAGATATTTGACGTTAAAAATTATGTTGTTGAAAATGTATTTTTATAAAAATAAATTGGATATGTTGGGATTTCAAAATAGTTTAACACTTAATAAGAAAAGTTCATTTAATGCTTGGATAATGAAAATCCATCTTATTCTCTGTAATTTACAAAATACAAATTTTATGACCAATAATCTCGTGTTTTAGAAAGCATCTGATGATATGTAGAAGCCATAATTTTGACATGGAATGTTTTAAAGTAGGATCTTAAGGATTCATGGGAGATCTCTAAACATGGAAACAGGAGATTAAGCTTTCATTCTGTGCTTTCCCTGCTTTTTAGGTGACCTTGGGTTGTCTTTCCCATCTGTGATCCAAGAGAAAGAGAGTTCATATTGTTTGCAGCTCTATCAAACAGTGAAGGACATAATAATTGCTTTCTGCCTTGTACACTTAACATGACCTAATTAGCAAGATTTTTTTTATGATTTCCAATGAAGAAGTTGGGACAACAACACAGCCAAAAACTTGGACCTACAATTTGCCTTGTCTACATGATGTGCAGGAACAAAGATGGAGCAGAAAACAAGGAAATTCCAACCAGTGTCTGGCACAGAGCCTAACCCTGACACTGTTAATGATATTCTGCTATATTTGTAGACAAGATTCTAGCATAACTGTCATCAAAGAGGCTTCATGCAGAAACTAATGGAAACAGATGCAGAGACACACAGCCAAATATTAGTTAGCACATAGGGAATCCTGTAGAAAAGGGGAGAGAAGGATTGGAGGAGCAAACGGGCCCAAGCACATTACAAAAATCCTACAGATTCAACTAACCTGGCTCCTCAGGGACATATAGAACTGAAGCTCCAATCAGGAGGAATGCATGGGAGTTGCACAGCACAGCTTTTATGTGGGAAAACAACAGAACCAGGGCAGTCTCTGATGCTTGCCATTAGGCTTCTTTCCCTTCTAGTGAGCTGTTTCTTCTCATCTCAATAAGCAAAGATGCACCTAGCCTTCCTGCAGCTTGACATGCCACTGCTGGTTGTGATCTATGTAAGGCCTCTCCTGTTATGAAGAGAAAGAGGAGTGGATTGACGAGTGGGGGGTGGAGAAAGGGAGGAGTGGACAGAAGAAAAACTGCAGTTGGGATGGAAGGAAAATTAATTCATTAATTAATTAACCAAAAATTTATAGTTCTAAAAAAATGGACAGTTATCTTCAGGTAACCCAGACAACTGTAAATTCCTGAGAGTTCATTCAAAGCACATCTGGCCAGAAAACCCCTTTGTAGCAACCAAGTGAAATCAAAGGAGTTGGAGTCTAACTATGCCCAGGAGGTATTGCAAAGTCTAGCACAGTGGGTAGCAGTGGTTCAGGCAGCATTTTGTACTTCTGGGAAGAAAGGGGAGGCTTTAAGCCCCAAATGGGCTTAAGAGAAGAATAAATCTGTTAGCAGAGCAATTACTCATGTCCTCAGTAAACTGCCTCCTACAAGGATTAGCAGATAAATCTCAGTCTGGCCATTAGCTTTTTCTTGGCACATCTTCCTCTTTTTACACATCAATAACAATATATTTACCCAATTATCAGATAATCCCTCTTAAATTGATCAATTGATAGTTCCCGGAGCCCTTTCAAAGCAGTGCTTTGTTTTCTTTGGCCTCAAACACCTCAAAATATTTCTAGAGGTCAGGAAAGTACAAATTGTGAATTTATTATTCTTAGAGTTGCAGGATGACCTTTCACCCTGTGTTTCAAATCTCTGCATGGTGCCTTGGAAAAGTGATTTCTATTAAAGTAAATAGGAGTCCCAGGGCTAAAAGCTGAAGAGAGCTCTGAGGTTTAACCCTTCCATGTACATAACTTGAGCAAGGGGAATTTGACAGTGGTTCATAACCTTTGCCACAGAATACCATTCTTTGCTTAACACTTTATGTCCATACCTGGTTATCCACGAAGATGAAATACCCAGATGTAACTGACGTGCTCAAGTCAGGGTACTTGCCATTTTCAAATTACATTCCTCTCAAATGACTGAGTTACATATTTTAACTTATTTATTTTTTCTTCATTTTGCAACTTAATGTAAGCCTGTACAAACTAATACAATGGCCACTTCTGTAGAAAAAAGTATCCCTCATATAGACAAGCCATGCCTATCATTAGTTACGCTTAATTTAAAAGCTAATATTACAGATATTTGATTCTTAGTGGCTAGTGTTTAGACCAACAGTTTATAACTACCCACAATCTAATACTTCCTAAGAGGTCTAGGAGAAGTTGATAGATTTAATTTTACACACATACACAAAATATAACATGCAAAAATTGTGTGTATGTGTGTGACTGTGTGTGTGTGAGTGTGTGTGTGTGTGTGTGTGTGTGTGTGTGTGTGTTTGTGACATACAGTTAAACTTAAGTAGAATGTTTTTATAGTGTGGACAGTTTGTCCCAAATATTCCATAAAGAATTCTAATACCCTGGTTTATCTAATTTTAGCTGAAATGAGAAGACAATAACTCTCTTTACAAGCAGGCATATTACTGAGAAATAGAAAAAATCCTTGCACTGTCCTTGCTTATGGTAAGGTGGCTACTACCAGATGGAATGACACAACAGCCAGACAAGACACAGCAAGTACATGCAGACAGACGATAGCTTTATTAGCTATTATCTCAGCAAGAGATTTTAGCCAGGCTAACAATTATGTCTTCATCAATAACTCTTCTTCCACATGCATCCTGCTCTCAGTTTCACCTTCATGCCTCCCCGTTTTCTGTTAATGAACCCCTCCTTTTTGGTCATAAGAACATGCTCAAAAATTGCCCACATTTTTATGTTTCATACAGTGCTCTCTCTCATTTGGCACACCTAGTTTTCCCTATGTCCTCTTAAATAATTCAGTTGCTATTAAGATTGAGGTTACTTTCTTTGTGGAAGATTTTGAAGGCTATTATCTCTATTATCTGACTCTCTCTCTCTCTCTCTCTCTCTCTCTCTCTCTCTCTCTCTCTCTCTCTCCTCCCTCCCTTCCTCCCTCCCTCCCTCTCTCCTTCCCTCCCTCCCTCTCTCTGTGCATATAGGGGTATAATCCCAGAACTTTTCATTATGTACCCATTCTGCCAATGAACTATATGACCAGAAAAACAACAAAACTAACATATTTCTTTAACTTGTTTTCTATCTGTATCATTTTCTCATACAAAGACATATTCATTATGCTATTTTTAATTAAAATGAACTTTACATAAGAGGTACAGAAGTTTATTTGACTTCATATATTTTCTGCCTGAAGGAGAGCTTTCCTTTTAGAATGTTGCCAGGTATATGAAGGTTTCTTTCTGCCAGGCATCTTTAGTAATTTAGTCTTTAGTATTTTTTTTTTAATATGCAAAGGCGAGGTTTATTATGGAGACCTATTATGGAGATCTCCGGGCTGACACGTATCCCACACAGGAGACAGAGGTGTCGACCCCGAGAGGCTAGGAGAAAGGGTATTTAAAGGGAGAAACCACAACCCAAGGGGGCAGGGGTGGTGTCATTGTAAAATCGCAAGAAGCTTCCCGTCTCTCAAGATGGCTTAACTTTATGGTCCGCCAGTTCCTAGTAGAAGCTTCCTGCTTCTCAAGGTTGTTCTCTAAGATTTTAATCTAACTTTATGGTCAGCTAGTTCCTGGGAGAAGCTTACTCTTATCTTTACTAGATCGGGATCACCTATCAAGGGCCTTATTTTAAACCCTTTTATCTGGATCCTGGGAGGGCAGGCTCAAGAAATGTGATCCTTTACTTACTTACAGGTAGAGGGCAGGGTCTGGAATTTGAGGTATTTAGGGTTTCTTAGGGGTGGGACAGCATTCCTAAACTTCTGATTTTTATTCTTTCATTCCCTACTTCTTCTACTGGCTTGTTCTAATCATAGAACTAAATTTTAGTACCTTTATAATATTGGTTTTCTTGTCCTCATAAAGCATGACACTGTTGGTGTAACATCAAAATCTGAACAGTACTCACTCTTTCTCTAATGAAGGTAACTAGTTTATTTAACACACATGAACCTATAATCAGAAGCAGAAGCAAAACTAAGAAGGATCCCATAAGGGAAGATATCAGAGTAGTCATCCAAAGAGATCTACTAAACCAGCTCTCAAACCATCCCTGATGTATTTCTCACTCTCTCTGTCTTTTGTCTAACCTTTCTCTAAGTTTACTCATGAAGTCTTTAATTACTCCTGAATGGTCTACATAGAAGCAACATTCTTCTTTCAGTGTAGCACACAGACTCCTTCTTTAAGGAATATCAGGTCTAATCTTCTCCTATTCTGAAGGACTACCTCTGAGAGGGAGGTTAGGTATTCTTGGAGGTCAACTAAAAAGTCCTTTTCACTCTTTTTATATCTGAGTCAATGGCAGTTCTGAATTCTCTATAAGCCTTGCATTGCAAGACAAGAGCATATGTCCTTGTAGCTGACCTTGCAGTACCTAAACTCTTTAGTATCAGGATTCCAATCTGGACACTATCTGAACCTACAAACAAAGGTCATGACTACCTTTTAGAACTTCTAAACTTATACAGGTTGTGATCCCTGAGGCACAGTCCCAAGAAGTGCTAGGAGTACTAACATATGCAATGTTACATGATTTGCAATAAAAATCAAGCCTATCCCTGCACCTATCCCGATGGAACCCAGGGCAAACATGAAATTCTTGTTTCTAAAGCACACTCCTCAAATGAGCATTATAGCAACCTCCCAGTCACGTCTCTGATGTATCCACTTATCTGATGTGCAAGACTAGGGAGCTTTTTGAAGATCTGAGTGTCCCTCTCAGTCCCAGCTCTTAGCCCCAACAGCTAGTACGCGGCTGGTGAGGGCTGAGACTTGATGGCTGTCAGGGTGGTCAGCAGCTCCAGGTACGGTCCTTTCCAGCGAGGCTCGAGTGTCCGGGCTCGGTGTCATTGTATGTAGCTGGAGTCTCCGACCTGGAACTGGTGAGATGTCTCGGGGGTCCCCGGGGCATAGGCTGCTGTGACCAGACTTCTTTCTATATCACCTGTAGGTCTTTTTGCCTAGCATATAAATCATTATTACTATGACATTTTGGTTCAGTAACATCATCTAATACAGTCAGAGGAGCTGAGGCCCCATATAAGGTCTCAAAGTGGGTAAGGTTGAATCTGGAAGGGGTATTTCTTGCTCAGAAGAGAGCATGAGGGAAGGACTGCCACCCAGTCTGCACCAGTCTCCATGTTCAATTTGGTCAGAGTCTCTTTTAGAGTTTTATTTATTTACTCTACCTGTCCTGAACTTTGAGGTCTGTAAATACAATGTAATTTCTAATCCACCTCTAAATACTTGGCCACACCCTGGCTTACCTTGGCAACAAAAGTAGGGCCGTTGTCTGACCAGATTACCTTGGGCATTCCGGACCAGGGGAAGATTTCTTCCAGTATCTTCTTGATGACTACCAAGGCCATCTCTTTCTTGGTGAGGAAAGCTTCTATATATTCCTGAAAAGTTATCTACAAGCACTAAGAGATACTTGAGATCATATTTTCCTGGTTTTATCTCAGTGAAGTTCACTTTGACTTCCCACTAAACTCTCTATGTCTCTTTGCCCTATTTGCTTCCTAAGCATTCACTTACTGACATACCTTATACTTTTTTTACTGCCTCTCTAGCTAAAATCTTGAAGTCTATTACGTATACCTTAACTACTTGTACAAGCTTCTTATCTCTTAAATGAGTCCATTTGTGTATTTGGCAAAGTGAGTCTTTTGTTTGTTCTCTGAAGAATATAGTTCTCCCTCAAGTGTGCCATTGTCCTTTTTTTTTTTTTTCTAAGCAATTTGGGCCTTTTCTTCTGTTGTACATTCTAAGTGAGGCCATCCCTTTAGTCCGACCCCAGTTCCCAGTGGCTGTCTCTTGTAGGCCTGCAACCAGGATAGGCTCCTACATAGCCATTTTTCGAGCCACTTAATTTACTTTGTTATTGTCCCATGTCACTGAATCTCTTCCCTCCTGATATAATACTCACAGTTACTGGCTTCATCAGGGCATCCAAGAGATGGTAAAGGCATCTGTGGCACTGATGTGCTGGGGGGGAAGAGGTTTGTCCATCCCAGATGACATTTGTGTTGTCCATCATGGCAGTACCCACTTATCTCTGAGCTTCCTGAAGAGAACTGTTCCCGTCTGTGGACAAGGTAGCCTCGGCTTTCAGCAGGAGTCGATCAGTCAGTCGCAGAGTTCTTCCCTCCACCCATTGGCTTCTGCCAGGGCTTGACACTTGTACTGTGGTGGCTCCAGGTCAGGATTGGGCAGCAAGGTGTCCAGATTGTCTCCAACCAGTGGAGAATCTAGTCCATGTCAGCTGACCAGTGGTCCCATCCTCTGGGACATTCTATTCAAAGGCAAAACATCAGCCACTCTACCACAGTTTAAGTCCTGGATTGAGTGATAATTGTTAGTACCTGGCTGGCAGGAGCGGTGTGTTCCAGGCAGAACAGCACTAAGCCGCACATCTTCCAGCATCAGGTACTGGTGCACTGAGACAGGTCTTAAGCTCCACATACACAGTCTGCAGATATGCATACAAATGGCCTCACCCAGCCATTTCAGCCCACACAAGCCATTTTGGAGGGCAAATTTCTCATGAGCAGGGAATAGGGGCAGTCAGGGATGACCATGAACTAGTGGGTTACCTGGCCCACGACAAGGTTCTTCGGGCAGTCCATAAATATTGTTTGTTGCCAGTAGCCCTCTGTAGGCAAGGTCTTTTGCTGGACACTAGTCCATTTGGGCATAGGAGCACAGTGTTAACCCCCCCTCCCCCCGTATTCACAAAACAACTGGGCGGGCTTCCCTTCTATCTTCGAGCATAGCCAGCACTCTAGGACCGAGAGGCTTGCCTTTGGGGCCACTGGAGAGTCCCCTCTTGTTCTTGCTGGGGCAATCCCTGACCCAGTGTCCTTTTTCCTTTGCATTAGGCACACCGATCTTTAGCCAGGAATTCTCTTCTGTTGCCAGGTACTGTCTTCCTATGTTCCCTAACTACTGTGGCCAGTATATGTTCCTCTCTTTGTCTTTTATCTCTCTTAGCTCTCTTCCTCTTCTTTTTTTTTACCTTCTTTCTTTTCTCTTCTCAGTCTCTCTGTTCAACCTTACTTTCTCTGCAACTTACACTAACTCTCTCAGCAACTTAGCTTAACCACTCAAGTTTCTTCATATCTTTTCCTTACCTTAGCCAAATTGGTGGGGCGTTTTCCAGCCCCTCAGAGACCCACCAATGGAGTCTGGCGGTAGACCTAGCGCTCCCTACCTTCAGGTGTATTGAAGTCAACAGGCAGAAGTGAGGGCCTTCCATCCATGTCTGGAACATTTTTTCTGGCCTCTAGTTGGATTCTGTATTTCCTGTAACAGCTACTAACAAGCATCTTAAGTGGGATGGCGAGAAAACAAGAGTCCAGAAAATAGAGGTCTGCCGAACAGGACAAATAGCATTCAGTCACACAGAAAGACAATCAAAAGATTAACAGACAAAAAAACAGAAGTGCGCACAAAAACAAAAAACAAACGGCCACTGTGAGATCACTACAAAACTGAACTGATTTAGACGAGAGCTTCCCTGAGCTCACCAATAACAGATGGAGAGCAGATTCCACATCACTCTTCCTTCTCAACCACAGACAGGTGAAGGGGAGCAGATTCCACTTCACTCCTCCTTACCAAGGGGACACCAAAGATAGATGAGGGAGAGCGGATTCCACATCACTCTTCCTTCTGTCTACAAAGTACGACAAACACCCAAAACAGAAGACTAACAAAATGACAAGAGAGACAAGGATGTCTAAAATTAGTCGTCCTCTGAGACCATTCCACAAGAAACAAGTGAGGAGATAGGAGGCAACCAGTTCTTTCTGGGCCCCCTCCACCCTCGAGGCATCCCCCAGGGTTGCAGCCTGAAATACCAGACACGTCTGTCCCCTGCAGTCTCGGAGTCCTCATGGACCTCCACGACACCTGTCCAAGTCATTCCTACCCGGAGACGACTGGAAACAAACTGACCCAAGTTGTTCCTACCCAGAGATGACTGGAAACAGATAGACAGTGGACAAGCAGACATAGACTGAAAATATGGCGCCGCTCACACAGAAACACTCAGACAAACATCCAACTCACCTCCAAGGGGTCTTTGGGGTCTGGGGTAGTTGCGAAGATCCTGGACGAGCCCCCAAATGAAAGATCCCCAAAGAGAGACCCTTACTCAAGTCTCGGGAAGTCGCAGACCCCAGACACAGAGAGACCATTTTGAATGTAATATGCAAAGGCGAGGTTTATTATGGAGACCTATTATGGAGATCTCCGACATGTATCCCACGCAGGAGACATAGGCGTCGACCAGTAATTATTTATTATCCATGCTGTCCCTAAGAATGGGGATTTCTGACAGTGAATTCTGACAGTGTATCTTTGTTGTCCTAGCTTCTGTGATATCTTTTTTTTAATAAGCAAGATGGTCATAAAAGAACTCACGCCTTGATCTGATATAAGATTCCAGAAAAAAAGCTATAAATTCTCTATTTTACACTTCTATGCTTCAGTCAAACCTACATAATTCCTCTTTGATGAGAATCCAAACAATTTTTAGAGATAAAATGCTAGATAAAACAGGGATAAAAGATAATGAGAAATTTTTACATGTTTGAGGTTTATTGGACACATCATGAACTGCTTTCGAGAAATCATCACTGTCTGAAGAACTCTGATCATCACTATTGAAAATCTCCAGACATCCAGTTTGGTTTTGTGCTACCTTTTATATGTTCATCTGCCTTCCCTTCTTAAAAGTAGAAACATCTCCAGGTATTCCCATAATGCATCAGCCAGAATGACAACTAAGCTGTATGTCATTTCCTTCACACTTGAATCACCTTTGAACTTCGATAGGCAGAAAGTTTGCCTTGTTCATTTCTCTATGTTCCATGTACCATGACATGTTACAAAAACACGTAGATTATTAAAATCAAGTATCTCTCTGAGTAGATCTCTATTTCTTTCATGATCATTATAGGAAAGTATTCCTCTCCACCACATCCCATATTGGTCTGATTTTCTGTAGTCTGTACTGTGTATTATCAAGAGTTTCATTGTGATCCTTCTAGGATTGTGCAGTTGTAAGAGAATCAAAATACTCATGCATATTCATGATGACAGGAGAACAGTTCAGAAATCTCTATACTCAGAGCTGTTGGACCAACATTATACTTGTGATATCAAAGACTAATTATAATTCTAGGTCCCCACAGAAGTTCTCATATACTATCAATATATGAACCAGTAAGTTAGTACTTAATAATCTAACTAAAAACAATTTGCCAAAAGCTACATAGTTGATAAACGTCAGACTATAAAGTTTGGCCAGACTCATTTAAAAGGCCATGCTCTTTTAAAAAGTCTAAATACTGAAAATGTAAATAAATAAAATAACCAATTAATGAAAAAGTTTTACCTTCACCAGAATCAGCTGTAATCTAAGTTCATTTTGTAAATGTGATGAGGAAGATTCCTTTCTCAGTTAGATCTATCTCTTTTGACTCTGTCTTTAGATTTATCTAATGCTGTGTGATTGGAAAAAGCAAAACATATGGATGGTATTAAACACAAGCAACATGTAAGCATAAAGTAATCAGTGCCTTCCTATTCTCTTTCTCTAAGCTATTTATACTAACTTTTGATGATGTGTAAGTTTTATTTTAGACTCCTTACATTCGTGATACAATTAACTAAGCACAGAAAGAAGCACCTTTCTAAAATGATGAAATCCTAGAGAGATTAAATAAAATGCTCAGGGTCGAACTACTAGTAACTTTAGACATGGTCAATCTGGTAGACTCCTGCAGAGGGAGCATTTGCTCACAGGTCAGCCTCACCAGCAGCTCTCAGAGTGGAGGCAAGAGAGAATGGGAGCTCTGAAACTTCTAAAGACTTCCTAATTCTGTTCAGTTCTAGTGAGGTAGGTTTATCTACCTAAATGGTTTTGCTATTATTAATGGGAGATTATGCCTCATTCTGTTAGCCTTACAAACATTTACAGAGTCCTCTGCTCAGTCACGTGGTAGGTGCTGAGTTTGAAACCAAGCAAAAAAGTAATGTAACCATAGGCTATGCTATAAGTTAAGTGCCAATTGACATTGGCCATGTGATAGAAATATGGAGGTGTATGCTAAGTCATAGTTAACACATGAAAACATGTGCTCAGATATTATTCGTGGCTTTTGAAGTAAGTAATGTTTTATTGCTTAACTCTTTTAACCTCACTTTTATTTCCTTGACAGCTATGTTCTAATAGATGACATGATCAACCCAGTGGCTTAAAAACATCACATAAATAAGGGTGTTTTATTCAGGAGATGCTTAATGATTAGAAAAAAAACATAACAAATGCTCTCAAGAAGTAAGCATAAAGTAATGAAATACTAAAATAAGACATGTATGTCTGCTTATGAACATATATATATATAAAATATAGATTGAAAGCATACATAAAATATGTATGATGATGTTGGCAAGATGACAAATTAGTCACTAACAGATTGAGTTTAATTTTCTTGTTTTGACTCCATCACACTATTTTTCTTCATGGTGAATAATAGGATTCAACTTTCAAGGTATTGAATTAGCAACAACCAGAATAAATAAATAACGTAATTGATAGTGAATGAGTTTGAAACCATCCTAACTCTAAGCTGAGCTTCAATTCTAAGTTCACTGAAGTTCACTGACATGTGTCAAGTTTGAGGATGGGCACGTATTTGACTTTTTATTTAGCTAGCAGTGTGGTGTTCTTATTTGTGAACTAGTTTAAGTAATTTAATTTTTAAATAGAATAATCTTAATCTTTTGCAGACATAAACCTTCTTTTTTCCTCTCTCATACTCTATTCTGACTGATTGCTAACACCAAATCATCTTTGCAATCTATGTCTGCTAGATGTCTATGGTGTCCACTTTTCAGATAATGTATTATATTGTGTTTGCTCATTGTTACATGTCCCTTTGTCCTATATTCCAGTATTCTAAAATTAAACTGACTCATCACTATGTATGAGGTATGCATGTTTGTGTTATGTAATTGCAATGAATGTGTATATGTAAATCACCAATACATTCCTAGGTATTGAAACTTATTTGATAAGAGTGGGCTCTGTTGCATATAACATATTTTAGAGTTGCATTTTAATCCATCAATAATTTATGTAACTTAATTCAAAATTATTTTAAAAACATCACTATAAAAAACAGTGTACTAATACATCTTATTTGGGAAGATATCAGAGTAATAAAAATTACTATGTCTCTTGTACTCATGTGTGTTTACTCACATAGGAAGTTTTTGGCCTAATTGGAATTTATGGTGGTGAAACTGTGAATATATACTCAACTTCATGGTTTGTTACATGCCAGTTCCATGTACTTCCCTTTGCTGGTAATCTTGTAGAAGAGAATTGAAATTTCTTCTAAAAAAACTAATTACACTTACAACCTGGCTTTTCTTGGGGTTTTCTTAAGTTTCAATGGCATTCAATGAGCCACCACTGTACTGTTTTATTAGTTGTGATCTTCTTATAATTTTAATATATTTTTTGATTCTCGGTTACCTGTAGTCCAAATTGGCCTCAAATTTACTAGGTAGCTAAGCGCAGATTTTGCTCTAGATCCTTCTCCTTCAACTTCCTGAGTGTGCTCAGATTACTGGCATACTTCACCACAACAAATACTGTATTTTCATATATATATATATATATATATATATATATATATATATATATATATACACACATACATATATGTATATATATGTGTATATATATGGACAGAGAGATAGATAGATAGATAGATAGATAGATAGATAGATAGATAGATAACATAAACATACATTCAAATAAGAGGTCTTTCTTGATTTTTTGTGGTACGACAACATATGGGATTCTATATGCCTCTTCCTTAATGAAATAGTTACATTTTTAAATTAAAATATGACCTATTGTGCACCTGCACATGAGCACAAATGCTGACTGAAATCTTGCCATTCATCTAGATATTAAACTGTATGTAGCTATCTTTCTTTTTTTATTGGATATTTTCTTCATTTACATTTCAAATGTTATCCGCTTTCACAGTTTCTCCTCCAGCAACTCCCTATACCATTCCCCCTCCCCCTGGTTCTATGTGTGTGCTCTCCCACCTACACAGACACCCACTCCTTCATTTCTGCCTTAACATTCTCCTATACTGTGTCATCGAGTCTTCACAGGACCAAGGACCTCTCCTACCATTGATGTCCATCAATTCAATCCTCTGCTATATATATGGGTAGAGCCATGGGCTCTCCATATGTGCTCTTTAGTTGGTGGTTTAGTCCATGGGAGTTCTGGGATGTGTGGTTGGTTGATATTGTTGCTCTTCCTATGGTGTTGCTAATCCCTTCACTTGCTCCAGTCCTTTCTCTAACTCCACCATTGGGGACTATTTACTCAATCCAATGGTTGAATACAAGCATCCACCTTTGATTTGTCAGGCTTTGGCAGAACCTCTAAGGAGACAGTTATATCAGGTTCCTGTCAGCATGCACTTCTTGGCACCAGCAATAGTGTTTGGGTTTAGTGACTGTACATGGGATAGATCCACAGCAGAGGTTTTGGGGGAGGGCAGACTCTGGGTGGCCTTTCCTTCAGTCTCTGCTCCACACATTGTCTCCATATTTTCTCTTGTGTTTTACTTTGTTCCCCCTTCTAAGAAGGACTGAAGCATTCACACTTTGATCTTCCTTCTATTTGAGCTTCATGTGGTCTGGGAATTTTATCTTGTGTTTTCCAAGCATTTGAGCTCCATTAATATCCACTAATTAGTGAGTGTATACCATGTGTGTTATTTTGTGACTGGGTTACCTCACTCATCATGATAATTTCTAGTTCCATCCATTTGCCTAAGAATTTCATGAAGTCATTGTTTTTAATAACTGAATAGTATTCCATTGTGTAAGTGTACCACATTTTCTATATCCATTCCTCTGTTGAAGGACATCTGGGTTCTTCCAAGCTTCTATCAACATAGTAGAGCATGTGCCCTTGCTATATGTTGCAGCATCTCTTGGGTGTATGCCCAGGATTGGTATAGCCAGGTCCTCAAGTAGTATAATAAGCACTTTCTACGGAAATGCAAGACTGATTTCAACACTGGTTGTAACAGCTTGCAATTCCACCAAAATTGGAGGCATGTTTCTCTTTTTACTATATCCTCACTAGCATCTGTTGTCACCTCAGTTTTTGTCTTAGGGATTTTGACGGGTACGAGGTTGTATATCAGGGTTGTTTTAGTTTGCATTTCCCTGATGAATAAGGATGTTGAACATTTCTTTAGGTTCAACCATTCAATATTCCTAGTTGAGAATGCTTTATCACTGTACCCCATTTTTAATAGTATTATTTGGTTCTTTAAAGCTAACTTCATGAAATCATATATATATATATATATTAGATATTAACCCTCTATCAGATGTAGGATTAGTAAAGATCTATTCCCAATCTGTTTGTTGCCATTCTGTGGTATTGACAGAGTCCTTTCGCCTTACAAAAAGCTGTGCAATTTTGTGAGGTCCCATTTGTTGGTTCTTTTTAATTTTATTTTTCTTGGATATTTAATGTATTTACATTTCAGATGTTATCCATTTTCCTCCTCTCCCACCCCTCTTCCCCCTGCTTTTATGAGGATGCTCCCACTCCCAACCACTCACTCAAATTTCAACAACCTGGCATTGCTCTACATTGGGGAAATGAGCCTTCACAGGACCAAGGGCCTTTCCTCGAATTGATGCTGGATAATGCCATCCCATGCTACATATGTGGGTGGAGTCATGAGTCCCTACATGTGTCCTCATTTGATGGTTTTAGTCACTGGGAGCTCTCTGGTAGGGCATAGTTGGTTGACATTGTTGTTCTTCTTCTGGGGTTCCAAATTCCTTTAGATCCTTCAGTCTTTTCTCTAACTCCACCATTGGGGAACCCCTGTTCAGTCTAATGACTTGCTGCAACCATCCTCATCTGTATCAGTAGGGCTCTGGAAGAGACTCTGAGGACACACACTTATCTGGCTCTTGTGAGCAAGAACTTCTGGGCATGAGCAATAGTGACTAGATTTTGCATATGGGATGGAACTCCAGGTGGACAGTCTCTGGATGATCTCTTTTCAATCCCTGTTCCACTCTTTATCCCTGTATTTCCTCCCATGAGTACTTTGTTTTCACCTCTATTCTTAGAATGAAACATTCAAATATTAGTCTTCCGTCTTCTTGGGCTTCAGAAGATCTGTGAATTTTTTCTTAGGTATTCCAAACTTTTGGGATAATGTTAATTTATTAGTGAATACCATGTATGTTCTTTTGTGACTTGGCTACCTCACTCTGGATGATATTTTCTAGTTCCATCTATTTGTATATGATTTCATGAAGTCATTGTTTTTAATAGCTGAGTAGTACTCAATAGTGTAGATGTACCATATTTTCTGTATCCAATCCCCTATTGAAAAACATCTGGGTTCTTTCCAGCTTATAGCTATTATAAATAAGGCTGCTATGAATACAGTGGAGCATGTGTCCTTGTTTTATGTTGGATCTTCTCTTGGTTATATGTCCAGGAGTGGTATAGTTGGGTACTCAGGTAGTACTATGTATATTTTTCCAAGGAAAAGCCAGAGGAATTTCCAATGTGGTTGTACCAGCTTGCAATCCCACTAACAATTGAGTAGTGTTCCATTTTTTTCACGTTCTGCCAGCATCTGTTTTCACCTGAGTTTTTAATCTTAGCCATTCTGACTGGTGTTAGATGGAATCTCAGGGTTGTTTTGATTTTCATTTCCCTGATGACTAAGGATGTTGAACGTTTCTTTAGATACTTCTCAGCCATTCTGTATTCCTGGTTTAGATCTGTACTCCAATTATTAATAGGATCATTTGATTCTCTGGAGTTTAAGTTTTTGATTTCTTTATATATATTAGATATTAGTCCTCCATTGGATGTAGGAATTGTAAAGACTTCTTCCCAAACTCTTGGTTGGCATTTTGTCTTATTGATGTCGTCCTTTGTCTGACAGAGCTTTGCAGTTTTATAATGTCCTATTTGTTGATTCTTGCTCTTATAGCATAAACCACTGATGTTCAGGAAATGTTCCACTGTGCCTATGTGTTCTAGACACTCCCACACTTTTTCTTTCATTGGTTTTAGAGTGTTAGTTTTATTTGGAGCTTTTTGATCCACTCTGAATAGAGCTTTGAACAAGGAGACATGAATGGGTCCATTTGCATTCTTCTATATGCTGACCTCCAATTCAAACAGCACCATTTTTTGAAAAAATGCTGTCTTTTTTTCCAGTGGATAGCTTTAGCTTCTTTGGGAAAGATCAAGTGACAATATGTGTCATTTCTGGGCTTTCAATTCTACTCCATTGATCTCCCTGCTTGTCTCAGTACCAATACCATGCAGATTTCATCATGTTTTCCCAGTAATAAAGCTTGAGGTCAGACCTGGTGATTCCCCCAGAAGTTCTTTTATTATTGAGAATAATTTTCACTATCCTGAGTATTTTGATTTTCCAATTGAATTTTTAAATTGCTCTTTCTAATTCTAGGAAAAATTGAATTGAAATTTTGATGGGGATTGCATTGAATGTATAGATTGCTTTCAGCAAGATAACCATTTTTACTATATTAATCCTGCCATATGCATGAGCATGGGAGATTGTTCCATTTTTGGAGATTGTCTTCGATTTATTTCTTCAAAGGCTTGAAGTTCTTGTCATACAGATCTTTCACTTGCTTGGTTAGAGTCACACCAAAATATTTTACATTATTTGTGACTATTGTGAAAGGTGTCATTTTTCTAATTTCTTTCTTAGTCTGTTTATCCTTTGACTAAAAGAAGGCTACTGATTTGTTTGAGTTAAACTTATATTCAGCTACTTTGCTGATGTTGTTTTTCAGGTATAGGAATGCTCTGGTGGAATTTAAGTATACTATCATATCATCTGCAAATAGTGATATTTTGACTTCTTCCTTTCCAATTTGGGTTCCTTTGACCTCTTTTTGTTATATAAAAGCTCTGGCTAGGACTTCAAGTACTATATAGAATAAGTAGGGAGAGTGGGCAGCATTGTGTAGTCCCTGATTTTAGTGGGATTGCCTCAAGTTTCTTTCCATTTAGTTTGATGTTGGATACTGGTTTGCTGTATATTGCTCTTACTATGTTTAGGTATGTGTCTTCAATTCCTGGTCTTTCCAAGACTTTTATCATGAAAGGGTATTGAATTTTGTCAAATGCTTTCTCAGTATCAAGCAAAATGATCATTTTTTTGTCCTCGAGTTTGTTTATATAGTGGATTACATTGAGGGACTTCCATATATTGAACCATCCTGGCATCACTAGGTTGAAGCCTACTTGATCATGGTGAATGATCATTTTGATTTGTTCTTGGATTTGGTTTGAAAGTATATTGTAGAGAATTTTTTATTGTTATCATGAGGGAAATAGGTCTGAAGTTCTCTTTCTTTATTGGGTCTTTGTGTGGCTTATGTATAAGCATAATTATGCCTTCAAAGAACAAATTTCGTAGCATTCCTTCTGTTTCTGCTTTGTGAAATAGTTTGAAGAGGATTGGTATTAGTTCTTCTTTGAAAGTCTGATATAATTCTGCCCTAAATCCAACTGGTTCTGGGGTTTTTGGTTGGGAGACTTTTAATGACTGCTTTTACTTCTTTAGGTGTTATGGGACTATTTGGATAATTTATCTGATCCTGATTTAACTTTGCTTTGTGGTATCTGTCTAAAATATCCATTTCAGGCAGATTTTCCAGTTTTTTTGAGTATAAAATTTTGTACTGGACATGATAATTTTTTTTAATTTCTTCATTTACTGTTTTCATGTCTCCGTTTTCATGTCTGTTTATGTTAATTTGGGTACAATCCCTGTGTCCCCTGGTTACTTTGGCTGAGGGTTTGTCTATTTTGTTAATTTTCTCAAAGAACAAGTTCCTGGTTTTGTTGATCCTTTGTATAGTTCTTTTTGTTTCTACTTGGATGATTTCAATCTTGAGTTGATTACTTCCTGCTTTCTATTCTTCTTGTGTATATTTATTTTTCTTCTAGAGCTTTCAGGTGTGTTTTCAAGCTGTAACTGTATGGGCTCTCCAGCTTCCTTTTGGAGGCACTCAGAGCTATGAGTTTTCCTCATAGCACTGCTTTTCATTATGTCCCATAAGTTTTGGTGTGCTTTGCCTTTATTTTCACTGAGTTCATAAAAGTCTTTAATTTTTTTCTGTATTTCTTCCTTGACCAAGTTACCATTGAGTAGAGTGTTTTTCAGCTTCCATGTGTGTTTGCTTTCTGTTTTTTTGTTTATTTGTTTTTTTTTGTTTTTTGTTTTTGTTTTTGTTGTTGACATTGTTGCTATCGTTGTCGCCGTCGTTGCTGTTGTTATATAAGACCAACCTTAGTCCCTGGTGATCAAATAGAATGCATGGGATTATTTTAATCTTATTGAATATGTTGAGGCATGTTTTGTGACTAATTATCTGGTAAATTTTAGAGAAGTTATCATGAGGAGCTGAGAAGAAGTTCTATTCTTTTGTTTTAGGATGAAATATTCTATAGATGTCTGTTAAGTCCATTTGGTTCATAACTTCTGTTGGTTTCACTGTGTCTCTGTTTAGTTGGTTTCCATCATCTGTCCATTATGAGAGTGGTGGGTTGAAGTCTTATACTGTTATTGTGTGTGGTGCAGTCTATGATCTGAACTTTAGTAAAGTTTTTTTATGAATGTGGTTGCCCTTACATTTGAAGCGTAAATATTCAGAATTAAGTGTTCATTTTGGTATATTTCTTGTTTGATGAGTATGAAATTTCCTTCTTCATCTTTTTTGATAACTTTTGTTTGAAAATCCATTTTATTTGATATTTGAATGGCTAATCCAGCTTGTTCCTTAGGACCATTTTCTTTATAAAATTTTTCTGTCTTTTATTCTTAAGTAGTGCCTGTCTTTGTTTCTGAGGTGCATTGCCTTTATTCAGCAAAATGCTGGGTCCTGTTTACATTTGCAGTCTGTTAGTCTAGGTCTTTTTTATTAGGGAATTGAGTCCATTAACATTAAGAGATATTACGGAATAGTGATTGTTTCCTGTTATTTTGTTTTTGTTGTTGTTGTTCAAGAAGGAATCATGTTTGTGTCCCTATTTTCTTTTCAGTTTGTTACAAGAAGATAACTGTATTGCTTTTCTAGAATGTAATTTCCCTATTTGTGTTGTGGTTTTCCATCTATTATCCTTTGTAGAGCTGGATTTGTGGAAATATATCTTATAAATTTGTTTTTTTCATAGAATATTTTGGTTTTTCCATCTATGGTAATTGAGAATTTTGCTGGATATAGTAGCCTGGGCTGGCATTTGTGTTTTCTTTCTTTTTCTTTTTTTTTTTTATTTTCCGGAGCTGGGGACCGAACCCAGGGCTTTGCGCTTGCTAGGCAAGTGCTTTACCACTGAGCTAAATCCCCAACCCCTGCATTTGTGTTTTCTTATGGTCTGTATAATATCTGTCCAGGATCTTCTGACTTTCATATTCACTGGTGAGAAATCTGTTGTAATTCTGCTAGGTCTGCCTTTATAAGATACTTAACCATTTTTTCCTCACTGCTTTTAATATTCTTTGTTTTGTGAATATGGTGTTCTGACTATTATGTAACAGGAGGAATTTCTTTTCTGGTACAATCTATTTGGAATTTTGTAGGTTACTTGTATGGTTATGGGTAATCTCTTTCTTTAGGTTAAGAAAGTTTTTTCTATAATTTTGTTGAAGATAATTACTGGGACTTTTTGTTGGAAATCTTTGCTGTCTTCTATATCTATTATCCTTAGCTTTGATCTTCTCATTGTTTCCTGGATTTCTTGGATGTTTTGGTATAGGTGCTTTTTGTTTTACATTTTTTTTGGTTGCTTTTTGATGGTTGCATCAATGTTTTCTACAGTGTCTTCTGCCTCTGAGATTCTCTCTTTTATTTCTGGTATTCTGTTGTTGATGCCCCTCTATGACTCCTGATCTCTTTCCTAAGTCTATCTCCAGGGTTGTCTCCCTTTGTGATTTCTTTA
Organism: Rattus rattus; assembly: GCF_011064425.1. Lineage (NCBI taxonomy): Eukaryota > Metazoa > Chordata > Mammalia > Rodentia > Muridae > Rattus > Rattus rattus. The sequence goes on along the minus strand of NC_046161.1, from coordinate 13,477,584 downwards.
TTGTTTCTAATTCTACTTTTAGATTCTGGATAGTTTTTTTGAATTCCTTCACTTGTTTGGTTGTGTTTTTCTGTAATACTTTAAGGGATTTTTGTGTTTCCTCTTTAAGGGCTTCTACTTGTTTACCTGTCTTGTCCTATATTTCTTCAAGGGAGTTATTTACATCCTTCTTCTTAAAAATCCTCCATCATCATCATGAGAAGTGATTTAAAAATCCAAATATTGCTTTTCCAGTACGTTGGGATATCCTGTATTGGCTTTGATGGGAGAAGCGGGCTCTGATGATGTCAAGTAGTCTTGGTTTCTCTTACTTAGGTTCCTTCACTTGCCTCTTGCCATCTGGTTGTCTCTGGTGTTAGGTGGTCTTGCTGTCTCTGACCGTGGCTTGACTCTCCTATAACCCTGTGTGTCAGCACTCCTGGAGACAGGCTTTCTCCCAGCAGTATCTGGGTACAGTGAGCTGTGTCACAGGGTCTGCTCCTGGCATAGGAGGAAACCAAAAAGATCCTGTCCCAGACTGCTCCTTGGTTTCTTTATTCAGAAGGCTCAAAACAGGTTCCTCTTGGGCCAGGAACATGTGCAGGAGTGGTGGTCTCACCTGTGTTCTCAGGATTGTTGGCATGTTTTAGATTCCCATTCTGTCTTCCACAGGATTTGGGTACAGAACTGTGGGAAAGGCCCAGAAAGCGACTTTCCATTTCTTGAACTTTGATTTACCACTTTCTTGTTATTTAATTATCTTTCCTTCCATTTGTTTTCTTCCTTTACCTTTCATTCAGTTGGAAGATTCCTTCACCTTCAGAGCTTTATTTCTTAGTGACAGGGCATATTCGAACAGAACTTTTCATTTACTTAAAGAGTAGTTTTTAGTGAACCTAACAAGATTCTGTCATCATTCTTAGGACATATCCTATAATGATATTTCTTGAAGATTTTAGTTATATGTATTTTCTCTTGTGGTTTTAATGCCTTTAAACAATTTGCCATTCAATATCTTTTATTTATTCATCTGACATCCTGATCTTGCCCTTTGCTTCTCACAGTCTCAGCCCCCTTCCCCCATTATCTCTTTCTCTTCTCTGAGGAGAAGGTGAAGGTCCATTAGGTAGCAACCCACTCTGGCGTATGAAGTTGAATTGGGACTAAGGGCTTCCTCTTCCACTGAGGCCAGAAAGGCAACTCAACTATGGGAAGGAAAATCAAAGGAAGACAACAGCATCAGAAACACTCCCACTCCAATAATTAGGGAACACACATGAAGACCAAGCTGTACATCTGCTACAAATGTGAAGGTGGCCTATGTCCAGCTGAGAAATGCTCTTTGGTTGATGGTTTAATATCTGCAAACTTGTAGGCAGGACAAATTTTGAGTTGAATATTTTGTAGGTGGGTTAGTTTCCCCCATCCATTCATTGGAAGTCATGTCTAGCTACAGGAAGTGGCTGTTTCAGTCTCCATAACTCTGACTGCTAGGTGTCTCATATAGGGTCACCCCCATACACTCCCAGGAGCCTCCCCTGTCTCAGCTCTCTGATTCATCCTAGAAATGCACCCACACTGATGTCCCCTGTCTCCTTCTCTCCCAAATACCCTACCTCTATTCTTTCCACATCTGATTCCCACCCCAGTTACCCTCACTATTCCCTCTTCCATCCAATCCCTCCTTCCATCACCACCAGTATCATTTTTATATCCCTTTTTAAGTGATACTCAAGCATTCTCCCTTGGTCCCTCCCTGTTACTTAGCTTCTTGGGCATGTGGATTGTAGCATGGTCATTCTATATTTTATGGCTAACATTCATTTATGAATGAGTGCATACCATGCATATCTTTCTGAGCCTGAGTTACCTCACTCAGGATAATGTTCTTACGTTCTACCTACACACCTGCAAATTTCATGATGTCTTTTTTTTTTAATGTTGAGTGGTATTCCATTGTGTGAATGAACTACATTTCCTTTATCAACTCTTTGGTTCAGAGTAATCTAGGTTGCTTCCAGTTCTTGAATATTATGAATAAACAAGGTAAAACATAATTGAGAAATTGGCCTTTTGGTATGGTACAGCAACTTTTGCGTATATGCCCGGGAATAGTATAGTTGAGTCTTGAGGTACAACTATTTCTAATTTCCCTAGAAAAGAATAAATTAATTTCCAGAGAGTTTGTACATGTTTCCACTCCAACCAGCAGTGTGGGATGAACAATTTCACCAGCATATGCCGTCACTTGAGTTTTGAACTTAGCCATTCTGACTAGTAAGATGGAATCCCAGAATAATTTAGATTTGCACTTCCCTGATGACAAAAGATTTGAATATTTTAAGGACTTCATGGTCATTAGAGATTGTTAGAATTCTCTGTTAATTATGTACCCTTTTTAAAAATGGGTTATGTCATTGAAGTGTCTAGTTTCTTGTGTTCTTTTTTTTTTTTTTTTTTTTTATTAACTTGGGTATTTCTTATATACATTTCGAATGTTATTCCCTTTCCCGGTTTTTGGGAAAACATCCACCTAGCCCCTCCCCTCTCCTTCCTTATGGGTGTTCCCCTCCCACCCCTCCCCCCCATTGTCGCCCTCCCCCCAACAGTCTAGTTCACTGGGGGGTTCAGTCTTAGCAGGACCCAGGGCTTCCCCTTCCACTGGTGCTCTTACTAGGATATTCATTGCTACCTATGAGGTCAGAGTCCAGGGTCAGTCCATGTATATAGTCTTTAGGTAGTGGCTTAGTCCCTGGAAGCTCTGGTTGCTTGGCATTGTTGTACATATGGGGTCTCGAGCCCCTTCAAGCTCTTCCAGTTCTTTTCTCTGATTCCTTCAATGGGGGGTCCTATTCTCAGTTCAGTGGTTTTGCTACTGGCATTCGCCTCTGTATTTGCTGTATTCTGGCTGTGTCTCTCAGGAGCGATCTACATCTGCCTCCTGTCGGTCTGCACTTCTTTGCTTCATCCATCTTGTCTAATTGGGTGGCTGTATATGTATGGGCCACATGTGGGGCAGGCTCTGAATGGGTGTTCCTTCAGTCTCTGTTTTAATATTTGCCTCTCTCTTCCCTGCCAAGGGTATTCTTTTTCCTCATTTAAAGAAGGAGTGAAGCATTCACATTTTGATCATCCGTCCTGAGATTCGTTTGTTCTAGGGATCTAGGGTAATTCAAGCATTTGGGCTAATAGCCACTTATCAATGAGTGCATACCACGTATGTCTTTCTGTGATTGGGTTAGCTCACTCAGGATGATATTTTCCAGTTCCAACCATTTGCCTATGAATTTCATAAAGTCATTGTTTTTGATAGCTGAGTAATATTCCATTGTGTACATGTACCACATTTTCTGTATCCATTCCTCTGTTGAAGGGCATCTGGGTTCTTTCTAGCTTCTGGCTATTATAAATAAGGCTGCGATGAACATAGTGGAGCACATGTCTTTTTTATATATTGGGGCATCTTTTGGGTATATGCCCAAAAGAGGTATAGCTGGATCCTCAGGCAGTTCAATATCCAATTTTCTGAGGAACCTCCAGACTGATTTCCAGAATGGTTGTACCAGTCTGCAATCCCACCAACAATGGAGGGGTGTTCCTCTTTCTCCACATCCTCGCCAGCATCTGCTGTCACCTGAGTTTTGATCTTAGCCATTCTCACTGGTGTGAGGTGAAATCTCAGGGTTGTTTTGATTTGCATTTCCTTATGACTAAAGATGTTGAACATTTCTTTAGGTGTTTCTCAGCCATTCGGCATTCCTCAGCTGTGAATTCTTTGTTTAGCTCTGAACCCCATTTTTAATAGGGTTATTTGTCTCCCTGGTCTAACTTCTTGAGTTCTTCGTATATTTTGGATATAAGGCCTCTATCTGTTGTAGGATTGGTAAAGATCTTTTCCCAATCTGTTGGTTGCCGTTTTGTCCTAACCACAGCGTCCTTTGCCTTACAGAAGCTTTGCAGTTTTATGAGATCCCATTTGTAGATTCTTGATCTTAGAGCGTAAGCCATTGGTGTTTTGTTCAGGAAATTTTTTCCAGTGCCCATGTGTTCCAGATGCTTCCTTAGTTTTTCTTCTATTAGTTTGAGTGTGTCTGGTTTGATGTGGAGGTCCTTGATCCACTTGGACTTAAGCTTTGTACAGGGTGATAAGCATGGATCGATCTGCATTCTTCTACATGTTGACCTCCAGTTGAACCGGCACCATTTGCTGAAAATGCTATCTTTTTTCCATTGGATGGTTTTGGCTCCTTTGTCAAAAATCAAGTGACCATAGGTGTGTGGGTTCATTTCTGGGTCTTCGATTCTATTCCATTGGTCTATCTGTCTGTCTCTGTACCAATACCATGCAGTTTTTATCACTATTGCTCTGTAATACTGCTTGAGTTCAGGGATAGTGATTCCCCCTGAAGTCCTTTTATTGTTGAGGATAGCTTTAGCTATCCTGGGTTTTTTGTTATTCCAGATGAATTTGCAAATTGTTCTGTCTAACTCTTTGAAGAATTGGATTGGTATTTTGATGGGGATTGCATTGAATCTGTAGATTGCTTTTGGTAAAATGGCCATTTTTACTATATTAATCCTGCCAATCCATGAGCATGGGAGGTCTTTCCATCTTCTGAGGTCTTCTTTTCTTGAGTTCTTTGCATGATAGTATATATAAGTGTCCCTAAATATTCTAAAAGAAAGCTCCAATAGCTGATAAATGTAGTCAGATACAAAATTACAAAAAAAGCAGCCTTCTTTTATAAACAAACAATAAACAATCAGAGAAAGAAATTAGAAAAAGAAGACCTTTTTAAGTAGCCATAAATAATATAAAATAGCTTGTAACCAAGCAAGTGAAAGACCTATGGTAATAACTTCAAGTTTCTGAAAAAAGAGTTAGAGAAAAATATCAGAAGATGGAAAGATCTCTCATGCTCACAGATAAGAAGGATTAATATAACAAAAATGGCCATCTTACCAAAATCAATCTACAGATTCAATGCAATTCCCTTCAATATCCTAACTCTATTCTTGACTGAGAGATTGAAACAGCAATTCTTATTTTCTTGTGGAAAAACAACAACAACAACAGCAAAAGAAGCCTAAGACAGCTAGAAAAATTCTATATAATAAAAGAGCACCTGGAGGTATCACCATTCTTTGTTTCAAGATGTACAATAGAGAAATAGTAATAAAAGCCTCCAGTTATTGGCATAAACGTAGATAAGCTAATCAATGGAATAGAATTAAAGACCCAGAATAAACCCATACACTTATAGACTCTTGATATTTGCCAAAGAAGCCAAACCTATACAATATGATAAAGAAAACTATCTTCAACAAGTGGTTCTGATCACGCTGGATGTCTGATTGTATAAGAATACTAATAGATCAATTTCTATCACCCTGAGCAAAATTCAAGTCCAAATGAATCAAATACCTCAACATAAATTCAGATACATTAAATTGAATAGAAGAGAAAATGGGAAACTGTTTTGACCACATTGGCCCTGAAGACAACTTCCTGAATATAACACCAGCAGTTCAAACTCTAAGATCAACAATTGATAAATGGGACCTCATGAGAAAGAAAAGTTTATGTAAGGCAAAGGATGTTATCAATAGGATAAAACAGGAGCCTACAAATTGTGAAAAGATCTTCACCAACCCTACATCCAACAGAGAACTCATTACAAATTTAAAGTCAGAAACATAATCTGTAGAGTGTATGTATTCCTCATCAACAGCTAAGTGGTCTTTTTTGATATCTATGAAATCTCAGGATTATTAGAATTTTCTGAGTAGAACAATATCAACCACATTATATCTACAACCATTTTCTCCTCTTAAACTAATAATGTTTTTAAGAGTCACTGTCAATTTAACTATTACTTTCATGTTTTCTGATCAGCTGTAAGTTCTATGGGAGCTTCTGTATCTTTGCATAGCAAACAATGACAGCACAAGACTGTCTTTGTGTATTTGAGAAACTAATATTGTATGATAATTCATCTAACAAGACATTTGAGCACATTTTTCATAGCAAACATCAAAAGTCAGAAGGAACTTTATATTTCCTGTCATATAGAAGACAGTACATTTTGTCTGTTTCAAAATTTCCCTCATGCATACTTCATAATAATTATCCCCTCAAATATCATGCCTCAACTAACATGGCCTCAAGATTAAGTACTCTCAAACTAAGCAACCCTACTTATCATTGAATAAGCAACACCTGATTCATTGTTAACAAATATGTTTAAAATGTAACTGTCATTTCAATGTTAATTTAACAAAAAGCAATAAGGCAATGGTGATCTGAGTAGACATAATACCACTGAATTTCACTGATTGAATAAATTGAGCAGTTCCCATTTTCTGTACTGTACAGTCTTATTCAGCTATTATTCTCTATAAATGCATTTCATTTTTGCCAGTCCTCGCACTGTAAACATGCAGTTCCACTAGGAATAGCTTGATTACCAACTATGGACATTTTTCTTTGACAAAATATGAAATGAATGGTACTCTGAGGTATCAACTCATTTAGATGGATTTGTTAAATATCGGTAATGGGCTAGATATTATTTTGATGACTGAAAATATATTGTAGAACACAACTTCTTTTCTTATGTGTCTTTAACATCTACTGTTGAGAGCAGATGGTTAACTACACAATAAGTGTATTGTTTACCAGGTAGTAGAAAGTACTGTTAGATTGGTAAGACTGGAGCTGGGAAAGTAAGGTTATCATTTTGATGGTGGGACTTGGGCAGCTCTAAAAAATCAGATGCTATTAGAAGAATTCTAAGAAGGATAGGATTGATTGATTGAGATTATCTGGTAAATGCATAAGAAATTTAAGTTCAAAAGTCCATAAGCAGGAATGTGGGTGGTGTGTCTAATGAACAGAACAGGTAGGCAGAATGTGAGTCACAAGAGGTAAGGTCACAGAGGTGTGCTGAGAGCAAACACAGAAATTCACCCATCTCGTTCTTCAAACACTGACATTTTAGAGCAGGAGAAATCACTATAATGTAATAAAACCCCAAATGTGTAGGTAAGCATACAGATATTAAATCCTGTTTAAAGTATACTCTGGTACTCTGTCTCTATGAGATAATATTTATTTTGGGGCTTCTCATAACAATTTAAAAGTCAAAGCATAAGTAATGAAACCCTCTTACTATATATAGCAATGGGGACTCAATTTGACTAGGTATAGGAAATTTAAAAACAGTTTCTTGAACATGATAGCAGGCTTTATATGCACAGCAATAAGACAGCTTCCTAACCTGCTGGAACCATAGTAGCTTTTTCCTCAAAACCAATTTACTTGCCCATAATTTCCGGTGATGGGCCATATATGCCCAGGAATTTTATTCAAGCCATGCTTCCCCTACCCTTGACTCCACCCTGCTAAGTAGTCATGCTGTAGAATGTTCTTTGATGTTTCTAAAATTCTCAAACATACCCGTTAATTAAGTGTTTGATTTATTATTTTTGTTGTGATGGTGAAGTTTGAGCCTAGTGTTTATTACATGCTAGAAGTGTTCTCACATATTCAGCTCTATTTATTGATTCTATTTTCCCATTTATTCCCTTCACAGAGCCACTAATTTAACAGATTCAAGAATCAATCAAATTAAGAACTCTGCAATTCACTGAAATCTCTGTGTTTCTTCTGGTTTCAAAGATGTTTTGTTTGTGCTGCTCAGAACTCTATATATTTTGATGATTAATAATCTCAACAAAGCAAATTCCAGTGTCAGAACTAGTAAATTGACCAGAATGCACATGGGTCTCTCAGACTGTGCACCACATGCTGTTTCCATTATTCAATCTTTTTGATAGCTTTCTGGCTCCTGTTGTGTTTTCTAAAGTCCCCAAAATGAGTCCGATATCTATGATGACTAAGAGTTTTGAATCAGCCACACAATTTGTGTGACAATGAAAATAAAGTGCATTTTCCCTTCAGAACTTCTGTATCTAACAAAAATGTGCATTTTTCTTTTTATTATTATTTCTTTTAAATATTAATCATACTAATTTAATAATATTTCTGCTTATGTAATATTGTGCTACTTTAAGAATATATTCGTTATTAGTAAATTACATATAGGTTAATGGAAATGATATTCCAACTTACTTTCAAATGGTTGAGACCAAGTGGACAGAGAAAGAGAGAGAGAGAGAGAGAGAGAGAGAGAGAGAGAGAGAGAGAGAGAGAGATCTATACTGCAAGAAAAGGAAAAAATAAAAGTGTCTGGGCATAATCTGTTGGCAAGTTTGAAAAAAGAGTTTTATGTGGCTTACAAATTTCATTTTTGCAACTTATTCAAGTTTAAAATTATAAAAAGTAATGTACAATATAACTAAATCATCTAGTAGATGCACCCACCATTTATAATATATTACAGCTGATCTCTAGTATAAAAATATTTGCCATGTAGAATCAGAGTTTATAATCTATGCCAAACAAGTTTAATCTGAAATAAATCAAGTTTTGTTCTTTAATCCACTGCTACAGGAAATTCATGAAACATACTAAAAAATGAATGACATGTTGAGAAAAGAGATGTCAACAGTCAGAAGTTGGAATACTCACTCGGAAAATGTGACCTAATTTTCAACAACCTAACTTATTTAGACATGGGTCTGTTTCATGTTAAATTTGACTTATAAGCATAAGAAAAAACAGATAATTTTCAAGTGACACAATGAAAATTTGAAAAATATGCCTAGAGAATAGCTATTATATTATGGTAAGAACATTAATGTCTTTTGTAGTATGATAAAATTATGTTTAAATTTTAAATTGAATTTTCATTTTATATTAGAGTCATGTACAAATACTTAAAGGTGTTAATTGTAATGTCAGAAATTTAATTAGTAGCTTTCAGGCAAATTGATCTAAACACAGAAAATAATATTAAGTTTTAGATTAAAGTGATTGTCGGCGCCAACACCGACACGGTACCAAGAATTGGGCGAAAGCCTGCGGGATGAAAGAAACACACAAATACACACACACATTATCATGTCAAGCCAGGAGAGGAAGAGAGGAAGAGAGAGAGAGAGAGAGAGAGAGAGAGAGAGAGAGAGAGAGAGAGAGGAAGAGAGGAAGAGAGGAAGAGTGAGAGAGAGTGAGAGAGTGAGAGCTTCCTGTAGCTTTATTCACCACTTATATACCCAAGTTCTCCAGGTAGAAAATATCTGGGAAACACAGCCTGACTCATGACTTTGGTAACAAAAGACCGACTACGAGACCTGAATTAAGGCAGAAATAAATTGACCACCACCCAGGTGTGTCTTGTGGTTTGCCCTGGTTACTGTATTTTGATGCTAATTCCACTGCCCCAAGGACAGCTGTCTAGTCAAAGACTCAGAACTCAGGTGACTTCACCAGAGCCACCTCTCCATTGAATTTGTAAAGTATGGTGAGGGGCAGGTACAGGATAGAAGGAGGCCTGTCATTTGAGGAGAAGGAAGGATAGGTGGGAGAGAAGTTTGAAGGAAGAGGAGACTAGGGGAGAGAGAAGGAGAGACGGAGAGAGGGGAGAAGCCGTGGCAGGACAAGATGGCAGGTGATATTAAGATTCTGTTCTGTGTATTTACAGGTTGTTATTAATGTTCTCAAGAGATGGATAGTACCGGTCTTTGTATGTTTAAGTGGGCAATTATATTTTACCAATTGGATCTAAGATTATTGTGTTGTGTGTTCTTTTATGTGAGGGTTAGAGTGTAGGAAAGTGTGCGGCTGGGCTGTGTTTCCGCCAAGATATCTAGCAGATATCTTGGGGCACCACGGTACAGACCTAGCAGGGCAAAGACAACAATACTTTTATTATTTATATATTTTTTACAACAACAGGTGTGGTCCAGGTGTGTCAGTTCCACATGCATCAGCCCGGCTCAGCAGAGGTCATGCAGTGGAGACACCGGGTGTTTACTACTTGGTCTTTTCTTCCTGTGCTGTAAATACATGGCAGGGGCCTCTGTCCAACAATCCCATGACTTCTTAACTGTGGCCATACAGTTACAAAGCGGCCAGGCCCAAATCCAATATGGCTCACTACAAGTGATTGCTATATGAATTACACTACTCCTAAAATTCTGTATGATGTCCATAATGGTTTTCTAGAATAGCATGAAGTGAACGAATAGTGAGTTGTTAACCCAAGATGACTGCTGAATACTGAAAGAACCTGGCTCGAGTATCTCTCTTCAGTGTCAGCTTGGTGGCTTTGCCTCTCAAGAGAACCAGCCTCCAAATGACACTAGGCTTCTAATAACAACTAATAACAAAAGGATGGAAAGATGATTAGAACCTGGATGTTAGATACTAAGCAGCTGACAAAAGAATTGTAACCAGTTCACCTGGGGCTTCCTGTCTCTTACATCTAATAAAGAGATTGTTAATACTATAGTATCAACCTTTAATAGAAAAAACTATACCTCTCTCCGTGTCTCTGAATACCAGGACTGCAGTAGTAGTCCTTCACCAAACTGTCTCAGTGGGCTAAAGGCCCAGGGAAAAGAAAACATTAATCCTGACCTTGGCCACAGCCAAAGCCTGAATTCTAAATTTTGACTGGCAAAACAAAGTTTTTCACAGTTTGTTGTAGATTCTTTTTGAAACTATTTTAGGGCCTTCTTTGCCCCCCAACCTGGGGCATCTCTCCTTGGGGAGGAGGCTCAAGAGAGAAAGATAAAAACTCCCTGGCAGAAAACAATTTTTCTCAAGTAAATTATTTTCAACTTTTAACTTAAGCACCAAGAAGACCAAGTATAAAACTCCTTGACAAACAAAGCAAACAGGTTCATGATTTTAAACCATCATCAGTCCAAGATTTCAAACACAGTCATCAGTCCAAGATTTCAAACACAGTCGTCAGTCCAAGATTTCAAAAATGAAACAAAGGCCAAAAAGACACTCGACAATACCACAGAAAACAAACCAGATAAACAAGACCAAGACAAAGCATCCTATAACCAATTTCCACAGATGCCTGGTACCTTCAGTACCTTGCCCAAACTGTAGCTTAACCTAGTGTCCTCTTGCCCTAACATCTGTCCAATGGTCCATCATCAAAGACAAAGGGGTTATCACAGTCTGCCCCATGGCAAAGAAAAAGAACACCAAACACAGAAACAGAATACAGACAACAGACACTAACAAGTCTAAGTACACTTGTCTGTGCCTATACTTAAAATAGGGAGCCGAATGCGACCTCCGACAGAGTGGGATTTCTTGTCCACTCCCGCCTAGGTAAAAGGAGCACTCCGTCTCCTTTGTTCCAGAAAACCACAGTCAGGTCCTCCTGACTGCCCACAGTCAGGCTCTCCCGACTGCTCTCTGCCCGTGGAATGTCTTCAAGGGGCTGCAGCTTGCAGGCTCTGGACGTCCCCCCTTCCGCAGCCAGAGGATCCAAAGGCAGCTGCACAGAGTGGGATTCCACATCCACTCTCAGAGTGGGATTCCACATCCACTCTCCTCTCATACAGAATGGGATTCCACATCCACTCTCTTAGGAGGCAACACTGGGTGGGATTCCACATCCACTCTCTCAACACAGACCGGTACTGAGACACACACACAAACACACGGTGGAACTAAAACAGAGACAGACACAGACTGACAAATGCAGGGCCGCTCACACAGAAACACTCAGACAAACATTCAACTCACCTCCAAGGGGTCTTCGGAGTCTGGGGTGTTCGTGAAGATACCGGACGAGCCCCCAAATGAAAGAACCTGGCTCGAGTCTCAGGATGGCGTGCCCTAGGAAACACCGATCCCGGACGAGCCCCCAAATGAAAGATTCCCGAAGAGAGTCCCTTACTCAAGTCTTGGGAAATCGCGGACCCCAGACACAGAGAGACCATTTTGGATGTAATAAGCAAAGGCGAGGTTTATTACGGAGATCTATTAAGGGGATCTCCGGCCCAACACATATCCTGCAGGGAGACAGAGGTGTCGAACCCAAGCTCAAAGTCAGGGGTTTATATAGGGAAGGCTAGGGGTTTGCCGTGGTTACACAATTGGCTAATTTTTGGCATGGCTATAAGTGATTGGCTCATTTTAACATGGCAGTGAGATTACAAGCACAGCAGGAGAATGCGTATTGACTGGAGCATACAGGAGTTTTTTAGAAGCTAGGGCATATCAGGGTTTGAAGGACATCTGGTTGAGGTGTGACTCTGAGTAAACTGGGGGAGGTGCCTTTCTGCCAGATGGTTTGGGTCACTCCTGATAACTCGGGCTGGTTCCTGCATTCCTTTTCTTTATCTTTATGGTCTGTTAGTCCTAGCGGCAGGGCGGGGCTGCCTGGACTTGCTTTTCACAGTGTTTAGCCCTGAGTCTGAATTTTGAAACTTACTCTTTTAAGTTCATATTTTTAAACCTTAAATCTGTATAATTTTCCTTTCAAATATTAGCTTTGGTTAACAAAGAAGCCAGAAGACAGACATTTGAGAAGTTACAATAACAGACCAATGAGGTGGGTAGACATGAATTAAAATTAGACATAGAAAGCCATAGGGAAAATAGAATTATCAAGACACACCTGGGTCTGAGACAGAGTTGTAAATTATAATATGATCTCAAAATAGAGTACAAATTTAACATGAGTTCAAATTTTCTCCTTTAACCATCTGTGTATTTTGATAATAAGAGAATCATATTGAAAATAAAAAGGGTAACAGCTTTTGTAGGAGGGAAATTTATGTCCATCGTATTGCAGGGAAAAAATTCCTATAATAAAGTAAGAAATAGCAGGAAGAAACATAGGTAATGGACTAGCAAAGAGGAAAGTGAAGGAAAGTGCGCTGAAGAGAAAAAGAACTTCGAATTGAAAAGAGCAGGACAGAGTTGAGTTCATTGCAGCTAAGACACTGGATACTGAAGGGGCTTTATTTTTATTTCATTCACATAAATAGTTTTGAAAACAAAGTATCTCAGTTAGTGATGCTCCTTGTTCCTGAGACAACTTTATTGCTAAACATAGTAGTCACCCTTCATCAAAGAAGCTTCTCTTTATGGCAAGAACAAGAATACCTGGGACTTTGCTGGGAGGCAAGGCCAGAACAAGTCAGTGGACTTCTCTCATGGAGTTCCACCATTACACAGAGACCTACAGAGAGAGGGAGAATCAGCATTTCCAAATAATGAGGCCTTATTTGCTTCTCCTATACAAAATGGACCAATATACATAATGGCACCATATATACAGTGTGAAAAGCAACTACTGACTCAGTGTCTTAGGGTCTTATTGCTGTGAACAGGCACTCTGACCAATGTAAGTTTTATAAAGGACAACATGTAATTGGGGCTGGGTTAGAGCTTCAAAGGTTCAGTACATTATCGCCAAAGTGGGAGCATTGTAGCGTCACAGAATCCAGACAGGCTAATCACTTAATTGTAATCCCCGAATTAAGACAGGAAACCAGCTGGGCAAACTCCGAACTCTGCCTTCTACATGTCTGATGTCAAAGTGGTCGTCAGATCTTCATCTCCTTTTTTATCTTTGATGACTACAGCAAACTTCTTTGTCCTGAGCTGGATCCACTCCCTGTTAGTAGCTTTTCTCAGCAGATAGACCCTGACTCTGGCATCTTTAATAACTTGGGGTTTCCAAGGCAGCTCAATGTTAGAGCTTATTTCAATATTTGGGATGTACACATGATCTTACAAAGGGCTGATGTCACTTCTCCAGCTCTGCCTTCTGTAGCTGTTTAACTTCAGGTTGATCCACTACACTGTTGCTGTTGTTCTTGGTAATCATCCCATGGTACTGGTGACTCCAATACACTGAGGTCTTCCGTTGCATATAGGCTTCACCAATAGCCTCTCCTAGGCTCTCTTCATGGTACCAAACCTCAACTCCTTTGTCTGACCCCTTCAGTCCTGGGCCACCAATTGCAACTAAAGGTGCACCTATATACCAATGACCTTCCATGACCTCTCACAGTACCCAGCCTCAGCTGCTCTTCATCCCTTCAAAACCAGTACCAAGTGGGTGACTCTTACATGTTACCAAGTCCTGCCACAGTACAAGGCACAACCTTTGCATCTCTGGAACACAGTTCTCAAAAAACATTTCCCAGAAGATTTCACCTCAGTGATGCTGATCTCTTTGTTATCTCCAGCTAACCAACATCAATTGTCTCCTCCTCCTCTTGAATATAAAGCCAGAGACACATGGCTGAAGTTCTGCTGCTTGCAATAGCTGGAGCATGGTCCCTTTGTTCTATCACATTATCACTACCTTCCTTTTTTCTAACTCCTTCACTGCCTAAACTTGGTTGTCCTGGATCTTGCTCTGTAGGTTGACCTTGGAATTAGGGATCTGTATGCCTTTCTCTGGGATTAAAGGTTTGTGCTAAGTTGCCTGGAGCTAACTTAGCTGGGTGGGATCTTGCCCCAAAGTTATTACTTCCTTTTTAATATCCTTGAACACAGGATTCAGCTCCATTTCACTCTTGGGTGTCCCTTTAATACTAAAACCATACAGTTTGTATTTTTCCTTTTTCAACTTCCCTTTTTTCATTAAAAGACTCTTCATGAGACTTAACCAGAGAACAAAATCTATGATGGGCATATCTGAGACTTCCCTTGTCAATTTAATTGATTTGAGTCTTTTCACCTTAGCCCCAGGCAGACTCTTCAGACAAGAACAAAAAGCAGCCACATTCTTCACCAAAATATCACAAAAGCAGTCTACAGCACATGTGGGAATTCTTCTCCTCTGAAACCCCTTGGGCCAGGCCTGTACAATTCAAATCACTATCAGTAACAAAGACTTCAACATTCCTACCAAGATAGCCCATTAAGCTCCATTTAAAACATTCCACTTCTTCCCAAATCCAAAGTCCCAAAATGCACATTCTTCCAAACATAAGCGTGGTCAGGCCTATCACAGCAATACCCCAGTCTCTGGTAACATCTTCCTGAGATAAAAGGTTTGTACTTAGTTGCCTGAAGCTAACTTACCAAGAACAACAGCAACAGTGTACTGTGGATCAACCTGAAGTTAAAGTGTGACAGAGGGCAGAGTTGGAGAAGTGAAGCCAGTCCTTTGGAGGATCATGTTTGGGTCCCAAACATTGAAAAAAGCTATAACATTGAAGCTGCCTTGGAGACCCAAAAATACTAAATATGCCAGAGTCATGGGCTATTTGCTGAGGAAAGCTGCTAACAGGGATTGGATCTGAAAGACCACTTTGACATCAGACATGGAAAGGGCAGAGTTTGGAGTTTGCCCAGGTAGTTGCAAGTCTTAATTCAGGAATTACAATTAAGTGATTAGATGGATCTCAGAAGAGACTTTGAACTTTGGACTTTTAACATTGTTGATACTGCTATAGACTATGGGGACTTTGGAATTTGAACAAAATATACTTTTTTATTATGCTAAATTTAGGTATGGCCTCCATAGACTCATGTGTTTAAAGAAGCCTCTGGACGCCAGGGAGTGGAATGTGATGGTTTGCATATGCTTAGCCCAGGGAGTGGCACTTGTTGGATTAAGTGTATTACTGTGGGTGTGGGGTTGGAGACCCTCCTCCTAGCCAATCTGCCTGAATGTTCAGATTGTTCCTGGTTTCCTTTGGGTGAAGATGTAGAACTTAGCTCCTCCTGCACCATGCCTGCCTGGATGCTGTAATGCTGCAATGCTCCCACTTTGGTGATAATGGACTGAACCTTTGAACCTCTCACCCAGCCCCAATTACATGTTGTCCTTTATAAAACTTACATTGGTCATAGTGTCTGTTCACAGCAATAAGACCCTAACTAAGACACTCAATTATAGATTTATGTGTACTTAAACATGTGAAATAACAAAAGAAGAGTCTAGAAACTTGCAATAGGTGGAACATAGAGTAGTTTGAGATGGGTTACCTAAGAAGGGCTGGAGCACAGAAAAGAAGAGAGAAAGTGATGTATCACTATTCCATTTAATCAGAATTAAAATGACCTTAAAAATCCAGACCTATGATAATGGGACCAAATAAGCACTTAAATGGTAAAGTGTACAGTTGTTCAGTAGAAAATACTAAAATTTGAGGATATTTTGAAGGATTGTATGGTTACTGAGAAAGAGATATGAGCTTGAACTGCCATGTTGAATGAAGAAATACTGATTTTTTTTCACTATGCTGAATGTTTTTTTTTTTTTGGAGAATTAAAAATAAGAAGTGATTTATTCATTATAATACATTCTCACATTTGTCAGTGGTATTTTCAGTAATCATATAGCTAATGTTGTAAATATCAAGACAAAAAATAAATCTTAGAGCATTCTAAATGTCAGCAAATAATTACCAATGTTGTAGAGAATTTCAATAAAATGCAGTTTACTCATGTGTAAGACGTTTAGAAGCTATTCACTGAAGAAAATGTAAGCTTTATAAACTTGAGTTACTTGAAGAAATAAAAGGAAATTGCACACCAATACACACTAGAGTTAAGACATACTACTCCCAACTTGCCAACTCCTCCACATGATGGCTTGCTAACCATAGTCTGCCTACAATATAGAAGACAGTTTATTCCTTTGTTAGTGACCAAGGTTCCATTATACCACAAGGATCTGGGGAAACTTGTTCACTATTGTGTGGAACAAAGATTTTCTCCAAAGATTTCTGACCTCTATCCTTGTACAAGGACTCCTCATTCATGGTTCCACATTTCTATTTACATCCTTGGGGTGTAAACATTGGTTATTGGCTTGACTAGCTCTAGAGTCAATTAAGAGATAATCCACTGGTCATATTTATGTGAAATTTTCTTGACTAAGTTACTTGAATAAGAATAAGTCTCCCTAAGTTTTGGTGAAACTTTACATAACAGCCTGGAAAAACTTTAATTTTTTTTTCATTACCATGATGCTTTGCTGCTGTGTTCATCCACACCACTGCTGATATCTCTGTCACTCACGCTGCTGCCCCCTGCTGCATTCTTTCACCTATCCAAACTGCTAACATGAACTGAAGAGCAGTAGTTCTCCAGGAATCATCAAGTCCTAGGTGACAGCCTTTTACTACTATGCATGCACCTGAGTTTTTATTAAAATCTACTGTTAAGGGTAAAATTTTCTTGTACTAAACATTTTTGTTTAAACTAAGTCTGAATTTTATTTGTCTGAATTATTTATAAAACATAATTCCCCACTTCATGTTCATGCCAAGTTTCATCATTTGAAAAGAAATATCTGCATTGTCAAATAATTTATTATCTCATAAAAAGCCATAAATGTTAAAAAATACATTTTTGTGAAATATTTAACTCATAATATCTAGAGAATGACTTTTAAAATATAGTCTTACAAAAAATAAAAGGGATGAACATGTTGTGTTGAGGATTGAACCCAGGGCTTTATGCAAGTTAGGAGTATTTCCACAAACTGAGCTACATTCCTAGCCCCTAACAATTCATATTTTAAATTAACTTTTTGTATGCTCGTCAATTCATGTCCAACTTACTTACTCATAATGATACGTATTAAAGGACTGCACTGAATTTTCAGTTCAGGACATTAATACAAGTTCAGAATGTTCTGTTTTAGTTGTGCAAAGATGCCTGTTTTGACTTACACATACACACCCCCTCTCCCAACACTATTCTCTTTCTAACCCCTGAAAATGACCAGTCTGTTCTGCATGTCTTTAGATTTTAATTTTAAGAACATTTTATTTGTCACCTTGTATATATTTTGGAGTTTTAATATTGGCTTTAGTGACTAAGTTTTGCAGCCTTTAAGTCACTCCAAGATAGAATGAATCAGAAGCATGATTCTTTTTTTTTTCTTTTCTTCATCTTTATTAAATTGGTTATTTCTTATTTACCTTTCAATTGTTATTAAATTTCCCGGTTTCCAAGCAAACACACCCCTAAACCCTCCCTGTCCCCTTCTATATGGATGTTCCCCTCCCCATCCCCTTCCCCTTACTGCCCTCCCCCCAACAAAGCATGATTCTTTAACCTTTGAATTAAATTACTAGATAAAAGGGTATAGCTTTTCTGATCACTAATCTTTCAGATGCTTTTGATTTGCTTGTTTTCTTCCTAAGGCTTTTGTATGTAAAAGTGTTAGAGGGATTGGGGATATAGCTCATCAGGTAGGAGTGCTTTCTAAGCCAGCATTTCGGACATAAGTTGAAATCTCTAGTAGCCACTTAAAAGGATAAACGTGGCACAACTGTGCATCACTAACCCTAACTATGTTGTGTGTGGTGATAGGAAAAAGCTGCAACTTGCTAGCCAGCAGCTTGGCTCCAGTTTCATCAAGAAACTTTGTCTTAAAAGAAAGAAGCAGAGAGTAATAATAATGTCGTGCTACGACTTCCTCATGAGCACTTATGCCTATGGAAATATCATATATAGCACCCACACCCATTCAGTCAATAAATTCTTAAAATGGGAAAATGAAAAGTAAACATATAAAGAACTTCCCCATAGAAAGGGAATATAGCTTAGCAATGGAGTTTTAACCTGGGCATGTAAGGCTGGGTTTTTTGTTTCATGCTTGGCAGCACATTAATAAGAAGAAAAAGGAATTCTATGTCTATGATGAAAATACTTTCATGGGCAAATAGTTCTTATTTTTAAAGAATATATTTTGCAAATTGTTATCAATTTGTATGTTCTTTGATCCTGTTTATAATATGTAGTGTTAGTCAACTTTCTAACTCTTGTTTCTTTGTGAGAGGTCCATTCTTTCTGGATATTTTTGAGGCAATTTCTATATCTTTGTCTTGGGAAATTTAAAGATCACTAATAATCACTTCACTAATTCTTTTAAAGGATCAATAATTCAGTGTAGAAAAAGTATATTTTAACAGTGATTGCTGGAATAACTAAGTGTCCAAAGACAAAGAAAAAGAAGAGACCACATAGCAAACTCATATTAGCTATACTGTGCAGAAATGAACCAATGTGTGCTGTGTAGAAAGGAAAAGAGACAGAAAGCATCTAATGTTCCAATGCCTTAGGGAAGAAATTTGTTTCCTCTTTATTTAAAATATTTTATATTTCATTAATTTCCCTCACTTTTATTTATCAACAAATGACTAGCAAAATGAGATATTTAAGTTGTAAAATGTTATGTTTTGTTATTTGTGAAGAGTCTGAAATTATTGAATTAATTGATTAGCATATCTATTCTCTCACAGGTTATCATATGGTGAGGTATTTAGGCTTTATCTTTTTGTTCAAGCAGACAGTGCATTGATAACATATTCTTTTTACCTACAGTTCCTATACTGTGACCTCCAGAGGTTATTTGTCCTAGAGAACTGACATCAAACTATTCCCTTTCATCCATTCAAACTTCTAATGACTATAGGTTCTGGGTTCTGATTCTTTTAAATATGGGTTTTTTTTTTTGTTTTTTTGGTTTTTTTTTTGTTTGTTTTTTTTGTTTTGTTTTTTGGCATTTCTGCTTTGATGTCATGCAAGATTTTTCTATCTCTATAAGGCTTACTTCATTTTCCATAATGTACTCCAGCTTCATCTATATTATTGCAAAGAAGATGTGTACTCTTTATTACAATAGGAATATTGTAATGAGAGAAAATATCTGCTATCATATCAAGAATGACACCTTTTTCTTTAAAAGGGCCTGTAAGATAGTTTCAGATGTGCTCTGCAGATTCTGATGTGAAATTTTCAAATAATTAAAGCTCAAATCAGTGAAATATAATGAACTCTCAATTTCAACATAAAATAAAAACTTCTAGTTTTAAGAAATGAACACACTGATAAGACATTTTATTGAAGATATGTCAATAAGAATAATCACAAAAACTGCACTTACTTTTATTGACTACTAGGAAGATGGTGAAGAAGTCAGCTTATACCTGTTAGAGCATCTTAAAAAGGACCAAATGATAAAAAATGATGTCAAAGGTTGTCAAAAGCAATATGCAAAGTTGAATTATTCTAGACTATGACTGGGTGATTTCATAAACAAACTAAATATCCACTTATAATAGGATTTTGAGATTACATTTCTGTTCATTTATCTCAGAGAATTCTTAGAGAGTTAAAAATACAAGTTCATAGCAGTATCTTATAGGTGATTGCTTGTAAAAGCTTTACAAGCTAGCCTTAAATGATGAAAATATTCTGTGAAAGTTAATGATTGAACTGTGGTATGTCCATGCTATGGAATATGATTTACCACTAAACAGGAAGAAATATTGAAGTACAGATGGAAGGAACTCTGAGTGTAATCTTGAGTGGGGAGAAAGCCTGATCTAAATCAGTAACATTCTTTTTGAATACATTAATTAATATGAATTATGACAGAATATTAGGGGTAAATCATAGGTTTATTGTTGTTGTAATATTATAAAAAATAAAAAAAATTGTCTTTTATCCCCCACTAGGTTAAGCACCACAGTGCCCCAAGATATCTGCTGGATATCTTGCCTGAAATTCACATCCCAACTCGGCAGCAGCCCAGTATCTCTAGCCACCACACACTTTCTTACACTCAAACCGTCACACAAAAGAACACACTAAACAATAACTTTTGAGCCAATTGAGAAGATTTAATTGCCACCTAAACATGTAAAGCCCAGTACCATCCATTCCTTAAGAACATTTGTAACAACCTGTAAAGGTACAGTGTAGAATCTGAACATCACCTGCCATATTGTTCTGCCATGGCTTCTCATCTTGTCCCTCCTGCCTCTTCCTCCTTTCTGTTCCAGTCTCCTCTTCCTTCAAACTTTTCTCCCACCTATCCTTCCTTCTCGTCTAATGACAGGCCTCCTTCTATCTTGTACCTGCCTCACCTGTGACATCATACTACAGTTCATGGTGAATAGGGTTAGATATGTTACAGATTGGAATGCATTTGCCTATATGGTGAAATGCAAAACTTAAACTTTATGATAATCCCTAGAAAGCAGTATCTAGAAGTCAAGTTTCTTAGAACTTTAAACATTATATTTTATGGTAAATGATAGAAGAATGAAGGCTCTTCAAAAGAAGAGATATCCCATACTGTCCATATAAATGCTAAAGGAACACATAGATCTTGATTATAAGATGCACATTAAGGATAAGCAAATAATTGTCTAAGTTATAGCTACCGTTTCTGTGATGAAACGCCATGACCAACTTAACTCAGGGAGACAATGTTTGTATGTTCTGTTTCCACATTACAATCATTAAGGAAGTCAAGACAGGAACTCAAAAAGGTCAGGAATGTGGGGGCAGGAGCTGATGCAGAGATGATGGAAGGGTGCTATTTACTGGCTTGCTCCATGGCTCGCTTACCTTGATTTCTTACAGAACCCAGAATCACCAATCCAGATGGCATCACCAACAATGGACTAGGCCCTTCTCTGCTGGTCACTAATTAAACATTATTTACAGTCAGATCATATAGGGACATTTTCTTAATTGAGGTTCCCTCTTTTCAGATGACCTTATATTGTGTCTAATGGCATAAAACCATCCAGCACAGAAGTATAAGCAGACAGAACATAGCAAAGTGATAATACTGTTATCTATCAGACACGGAAGAAAGCAAAGCAAAACAAAACCAACAACAAAAATAGCAACAAAAACAATAACAAAAACCAGTTCCCTCTTTTAGAGTCCATATTACAGCCCAAGTTCACAGTTTCCTTGTCTTTAGATGTTTGGTGTTCAAAGCCACAAGAATATATATTTGTTAAACTTTTTCTCATAAAGTTTTAGACATGAGATACTGTGGCTTATGAAAATGTTTCAGTAGAGATTTTGAGTAAATCGAAACATTTGACTGTGTAGCTTAACTCCACATGGTATCCCTTAATTACATACCCATGAGAGAGGCCAAAAGTTAAATTATTTAATAGTGGAAGTTACATTAAGTCCTCAATTTTGTTTATATTTACAACTCTAAGGGTCAATTCATGATTTGAACATTAATTAAAAAATCCATATAATTTGTAACAAATGCAAATATAGAATTTTGGTTATTTACAGGCCATTTTTTCTAAATGCATTTCACATCATAAAAATGATAAAGATTTTGATGATCCTGAAAAAGAACTGGAGTTTGAGGTCATCCCACTCTACATAAGGAGTTCCATATAGCCTGAGCTACATACTAAGAACTTGCTTCAGAAAACCAAGCAGACAAACCAACCAACTAACCAACCAAACAAACAAACAAAATTCCGAGGCCACTTATAAGTTACAGTAATGGTAATACTATTTCTTATTCATTTTTTACAATAAATAAAATATATTAATAAGTCTCAACATTGTCATGTCTGACATATAAAATTCACTCAACCATCTTTGTTTAGACCATGGCTGTTTCTTCAAAAACTAGACTATGTGTCCCAGTGAGTTTTTTTCATGGATTCTACTATCAAAAAATGCTTTTCTAGTTTGGTCTTGGCATATAAAGATGCAAAATTAAATAATATTTTCAACAGTATTAAGAACAATACTCCTATTACAGACGAATTCTTATAATTTCTCTACCCTTTGGTTGATTTAGAAAGTAGTGATGAGGAGGAAGGCTACTCTTTGGCCTTTTGCAATTTAATTAACCAGTGGAAAGCATTATTTTGATTCTTAGTTGTTATTGGGATTTTTTTATTTTGCAATTTTAGTTGCTGTTAAATTAAATTTTATTTAAAAATTAAATACAAACAAGCCATAAAGATATTATTTCTCCATAATGAGACCTGGGGGGAGTGCTATGTTGTAAATATTTTGTTATATCACACACACACACAAATATATATATATATATATACTGCTTTATTAATAAAAATCTAAGTCCACAATAGTTAATGATAACATATTCTTGATAAAGTATGTTTTAATTATTCACAGTTTGGGAGGACTCTTCTGGATTCTGTCCTCAGAGATATGTCTTCAGCAAAACTGATTAGTAAGGTCTCTTAAGCAAGAAAATAACTATTTAAGATGTAAAATTAAATTTGAGAGTCAGGAAAATGGGGAACATGGAATGGCCAAGAAAGTGTTGTTTGTAGAGATCTTTCTGAAATCAGTGGAAGTAACAGCATTGATTTAGCCATTATAAAGTGTGTGTGTATTCATATCTGTGTGTGTGTGTGTGTGTGTGTGTGTGTGTGTGTGTATGTGTATCTTCATCTAGATATCACATGAAATCTTTTAAAAGTTTTGCAGGAAGTATGGCTTTAACATATATTTCCTTGCTGACTGAAAGTATGTATTGGCTTATATGAAAAATAAAACCATGTTAATAAAGCAACACAACCGGGCAGCATACATGAACTGGTCCAAGGCCCCCAACACATATACAGCAGAGGTCTGCCTGGTCTTCCATCAGTGCAAGAAGACATGCCTAACCCTCAAGAGATTTAAGACCCCAGAAAATAGGGATAACTGCTGGAGATGGGGGTATGAGGTGAGGAGTGCAGATATCCTCTGGGAGACAGTGGGGAGGAGAAATGGGATGAGGAACTGTGGGAGGGTGGACGAGGACATGGATAATGATTAGAAAGAAAAGAAATAAAAGTAAAAAGAAATCAATCAATAAATAAAATAAAGTAAAATTGCTTTAATAAAATGTTACTTTTTCTGAATTTTAAAGCTATATTTCTATATAATGTGCCTACCTCCACTGCAAAGGGAAAACAACACAAAACAAAACAAACACAAAACAAAGCAATGAAAGGTAAGAGCCAGAGATGCTATATGTGTACAGTAAAACAGTTTTTTGATACATGACAGAGGTCTTGCACATTTTAACTTAAAGCAAAGGCAGATGCATGCATTATTCCTATACAGTATGAACACAGTCAACCTTTAAGTCTTGGTGAGGAATGGCTCATTCCATTTCATCTATAGCTGAGAACCTGTGGGTGCTTGATGGCAGCTTGGAAAAGAAAAGAGTCTGTTTCTTCAGGAATATAGGCCCTGAGAGGCTACTCATGCTCCAGGAGATGATGATAAGCCATGCCCATACAGGAAGAGCCAAATATACTTAATTTCAAAAACAAAAACAAAAACAAAAACACACATGATGGGAAAGAAAAATGAAGTTAAGGAAACTGAGGAAATTTAACCAAAACATGCCATATACTTACATGAAATTATCATATGCTATGAAAAGAAATAAAACAATTTAAAATGAGCACCGTTTCTTATGTTTTTATTGGAATTCAGTGTAATTTGATAAAGTCTATTCCTCTTTCTATTGGAATGATAACAAATATGTCCTAAACTCTATGTTTGGCATTGATATTGATGAATACTCAATAAATCATATCCAAAGTTTTATTTTTTATCTCTAAGAACTATTGTGACAATATCATTGTATCTTATTTTTTTATAGTGATACAAGGCAAGCTGTATTTTAGATATGGATTTTGGTATTATTTTAAAGGTTATATAGTGGTGAGATCTACCTACCAGTGAGTGTGGTAAACTGTAAATTTGTTTTGCTTTGTGGTTTTTCTCATGAGGTAGTTTTAGGGTTAATCTTATAGAAGATATTATCAGATACATCAGATAAGTCCTTATTATAATTGTATAACAAGATGGTATTCAGTTATAGGAACCTTACCTTCAGAGATGACTTTCTGTATTTCAAAACATTAAGGAAAACAGTGCTCCAAATTACTCTCTATAAATCTGTGTGAAACTTATATTAATTCTGCATATTTCTGAGGAATTTACTTATTTTTTTTTCTCATGAGTATAGCGGGTTACAAAGATCACTCAGGGAATATATATATATATCTTTATATATAATTTTCATATTTAATTTTACACTTTCAATACATCAAATATTTAAGTAGAAAATATTAATAATAATAAAAATCTAGCCATTCTGACTGGTGTGAGGTGGAATCTCAGGATTTTTTTTATTTGCATTTCCCTTATGACTAAAGATGTTGAACATTTCTTTAGGTGATTCTCAACCATACAGAATTCCTCAGCTGTGAATTCTTTGTTTAGCTCTGAACCCCATTTTAAATAGGGTTATTTGTCTTCCTGCCGTCTAAATTCATGAGTTCTTTGTATATTTTGGATATGAGCCTGCTATCAGTTGTAGGATTGGTAAAGATCTTTTCCCAATCTGTTGGTTGCCGATTTGTCCTAACAATAGTTTCCTTTGCCTTACAGAAGCTTTGCAGCTTTATGAGATCCCATTTGTCAATTCTTGATCTTAGAGCATAAGCCATTGGTGCTTGGTTCAGGAAATTTTCTCCAGTGCCCATGTGTTTGAGACTCTTCCCGACTTTTTCTTCTATTAGTTTGAGTGTATCTGGTTTGATGTGGAGGTCCTTGATCCACTTGGACTTAAGCTTTGTACAGGGTGATAAGCATGGATCGATTTGCATTCTTCTACATGCTGACCTCCAGTTGAACCGGCACCATTTGGATGGTTTTGGCTTCTTTGTCAAAAAATCAAGTGACCATATGTGTGTGGGTTCATTTCTGGATCTTCAATTCTATTCCATTGGTCTATCTTTTTGTCTCTGTACCAATACCATGCAGTTTTTATCACCATTGCTCTGTAATACTGCTTGAGTTCAGGGATAGTGATTCCCCCTGAAGTCCTTTTATTGTTGAGGATAGTTGTAGCTATCCTGGGTTTTTTGTTATTCCAGATGAATTTGCAAATTGTTCTGTCTAACTCTCTGAAGAATTGGATTGGTATTTTGATGGGGATTGCAATGAATCTGTAGATCGCTTTTGGTAAAATGGCCATTTTTACTATGTTAATCCTGTCAATCCATGAGCATGGGAGATTTTTCCATCTTCTGCGATCTTCTTCAATTTCTTCATTCAGAGACTTGAAGTTCTTATCATACAGATCTTTCACTTGCATGGTTAAAGTCAGACCGAGGAATTTTATATTATTTGGGACTATTATGAAGGGTGTTGTGTCCCTAATTTCTTTCTTGGCTTGCTTCTCTTTTTTGTAAAGGAATGCTACTGATTTATTTGAGTTAATTTTATACCCAGCCAGTTTGCTGAAGGTTTAGTAGTTCTCTGGTGTAACTTTTGGAATCACATAAATATACTGTCATATCATCTGCAAATAGTGATATTTTGATTTCATCCTTTCCGATCTGTATCCCTTTGAACTTCTCCTGTTGTCCGATTGCTCTGGCTAGAATTTCAAGAACTATATTGAATAAGTAGGGAGAGAGTGGGCAGCCTTGTCTAGTCCCTGATTTTTGTGGAATTGCTTCACATTTCTCTCCATTTAGTTTAATATTAGCTACTGGTTTGCTATATATGGTTTTTACTATGTTTAGGTATGGGACTTGAATTCCTATTCTTTCGAGAACTCCAGCAACAGCAGATGCTGGCGAGGATGTGGAGAAAGAGGAACACTCCTCTATTTTTGGTGGGATTGCAGACTGGTAAAATCATTCTGGAAATCAGTCTGGAGGTTCCTCAGAAAATTGGACATTGCACTACCTAAGGACCTAGCTATATCTCTCTTGGGCATATACCCAAAAATGCTCCAATATAACAAAGACACATGCTCCACTATATTCATAGCAGCCTTATTTATAATAGCCAGAAGCTGGAAAGAACCCAGATGCCCTTCAACAGAGGAATGGATACAAAAAATGGGGTATATCTACACAATGGAATACTACTCAGCTACCAAAAACAATGACTTTACGAAATTCATAGGCAAATGGATGGAACTAGAAAATATCATCGTGAGTGAGGTAACCCAATCACAGAAAAACACACATGGTATGCATTCATTGATACGTGGATATTAGCCCAAATGCTCGAATTACCCTAGATGCACAGAACTCGTGAAACTCAAGAAGGATGACCAAAATGCGAATGCTTCACTCTTTCTTTGAAACGGGAACAAGAATACCCTTGGGAGGGAATAGGGAGGCAAAGTGTAGAACAGTGGCAGAAGGAACACCCATTCAGAGCCTGCCCCACATGTGGCCCATACATATACAGCCACCAAACTAGATAAGATGGATGAAGCAAAGAAGAGCAGACTAACAGGGACTGGATGTAGATCTCTCCTGAGAGACACACCCAGAATACATCAAATCCATAGGCGAATGCCAGCAGCAAACCACGGAACTGAGAACTGGACCCCCATTGAAGGAATCAGAGAAAGGACCGAAAGAGCTTGAAGTGCCTTGAGACCCCATATGTACAACAATGCCAAGCAACCAGAGCTTCCAGGGACTAAGCCACTACCCAAAGACTATACATGGACTGACCCTGGGCTTCAACTGCATAGGTAGCAATGAATAGCCTAGTAATGGCACCAGTGGAAGGGGAAGCCCTTGGTCCTGCCAAGAGTGAGCCTCCCAGTGAACGTGATTGTTGTGGAGATGGTGGTAAGGGGAGGAGAATGGGGAGGGGAACACCCATATGGAAGGGGAGGGGTAGGGGTTAGGGGGATGTTTGCTTGGAAACCGGGAAAGGTAATAACAATGGAAATGTAAATAAGAAAGAACTATTTTATTAAAGATGGAGAAAAGAAAAAAAAAGAAAAGAAAAAAAAAGTACAAAAAATAAATAAAAATCTACATTTTTACTTTCTTAATGATCAAGATAAAATAGCGATCAATTTTGTTACTATACTTTTCTTTTCTACTTTAAATATGGGGTATTAAAGAAAAAAAGAGTGCTGTGTTGTATTAGTCAGGGTTCTCTAGAGTTATTGAACTTATGGTATATCTGTACATGCTAGGGAAATTTACTGTAATGACTTTCAGTCTGCAGTCCAACTAATGGAACAATGGACAACTGTGAATGAGAAGTCTAAAAATCTCTTGTTTGTTCAGTCTCAGAAAGCTAGTTGCTTCACTTGGTCTTCTTTATAAACTGGACTCTCAAAAAAGTAGGTTCTACTAGATGTGCTGGCAAGAAACTGCCAGCAGACAAAGAAGTGTGAGTCTTCCTTCTTCCAATGATCTTATGTAGACCCGCACAGAAGATCTGGCCCAGATTGAAGATTTGTAACACCACACCTGGATGTGGAACTTACTTTGTCATAGGCTGACCTTTAACTCAGAGATCTGTTTGCCTCAGTATCCTGAGATTAAAGATGTATACTATACTACCTGGATATAAGCTTTTCTTGGCCACAGTGTCTCACAATTTTCATGTCAAGATCCAAGTCAGAAGCCAGTGTCTTCCAGCCTCAAGATCTAGGTCACAGATATGCTCTCTATTTGTGAATTATGTTTTATTCCAGATGTAGTTAAGTTGACAACCAGGAAGAGCCATTACATGTGTTAAAATTATTAAATAATACACAAGAAGAATTCATTTGTGAAGAAAGTATCTACTCACTAGCGATTTCTCCTCATCAGTGCTTTTATGATTTGTCCATCATAAGATTCATGGCTGTAGTCACAATCAAAACACTGTATATTCTCACTTGTCTCAGGAGCTAGATAAAACTAAAAAGCAATTCTTTTGGCATCAATTGGGTCTACATTTGGAATTTATCAATAGTCCATTCCCCAAGGAGATTTAGGCTCAAAAATGGCCCAGGCTTGTGATGTAAGAAAAAGGAAAAAAGGGGGGAAAAGGCCGTTGGCTGTTTGTTAAAGGTCGTAACATGCTTTCTCTTAACTCTTAATCTATATTACATTTTTATGAATGTGTGTTCACAAAAAGGACTACAAGCCTCACAGGATCAAATCCACAATATTTTTTCAATAAGATTAATCTGTCATTTGAAATATTTGGAATTACTGTAATTGTGGTAAATTCAAACCACTTAAAAAAATCAAAAAAATTTTTTTAGTTTCCAGACAAAACTCTGATGAACAAAAATTATAAAAGACAGTTTAAATTTGAAGCAATTCCTCTATGATGGAAAAGCAACAACAGTCAGTGCTCCTAAATGGTAAAACAGAGAGTAATTCTGATTAAAATTTGGATGGAAATAATAATATGGATCTTGCTTAAGAGGTATCCCATTGACAGTATAATCACATTTTCCTAAATTTTTACTTCTCTATAAAGCTGAACATTATTCCTAATTTTTTTTTTGTAAAACATCTCTAAATATTTTTCAGTGAAATTCTGCTTTAAAATGAAATAATAATAAAAATGGTATCTGGATATGCTACCACACTTTTACAGTTGTGCTCAGTCATAAAAAGTTCTGTTATTTTAATGAAAATGGAGATTCATCGCTGTACATATTTTAGAGTATAATAAAATCTATAGACAGGTAGAAATTAATAGGAATAATCTAAAATGAGTTTTGTGGTTCTTCCACATCTTAACTCTGTCAGATACAGGTTCAATATCCATTTCAGATGTTTTATTAAACTGGGATGCTTTTCAATAGAAGTAGATGATACAAAATTACTCATATTACAGCATGTATTTAAAAATCTAAACCATTAACATTGAATTTAGGTCAAGTTTCTTGAGTAAACTCTGTAGAAGATAAATGATTTTGATTCTTGTATTGATTATGTTTGAAAAATAGATGCTCTACTTATGTTTGGGATGGGAGCAAAATGTTAGATTGCCAAGAGCAAAGGGAATGATTTTTGATAAATAGAGAAAGCAGAAGAAGACAAAGGAGAAAAAAAATGAAAGAAACCAAGAAGTAGAGAGAAATAAAGGATAGAGGAAATGGTGAGAATACAGGAAATAAAAGCTTGGAAAGAAAGGACAAACATAGTATATGTGAGGTAAGAAAAAAATGTAAGAACTGTTATGGGTGGGTCTAATGCTAAGATCCTCTTCTCCAGTTGGTTCTTGATCTATCAGTAAAGAAGCCATGGATCAATTGCTGTGCGAAAAGACTAGGCAGGACTTCCAAGTCCCTGAAGGCAAGCAGAGAGATACAAGGAGGGGAGAGAAAGAGGTTACCGTGTTTCTAAGGGAGAAAAGATAACCAGCCATGTGAAACCTCCCTTGGAGTGGCCGAAGGCCGCTTCTGTAGGAAGGTGGTTGAGGATGTTTAGATGGGACTAGATGGAACTGAGCAACTAAAGTTGAGGTCAGATGGAGAAGTACAGACCTAAGAATACTGGTAAAGTCATGCTTCTTCAAGCAGGAGATAAGTAGTACCCAATTAGTTTCCAGCAATTGTGCCAAAAAGGCAAGTTGAAATTGAACAATTGTCTATGTCTGCATTTTTATCTATGGACCCTATATTCTCTGTGTGAGGGCTGGTAGCACAGTCCTTTCTTGGAGGTAAGCAGGGTAGCAAAAGCTACATGCAACAAGAATGAGGAAGGGTAAGGAGATGAGGAAAGACACAGAGGAAACAGGACAATGAAGAACTGCATTTGCAAAAGCTAGATAGATTTAAGTTAACTGAAGTTTAGAAGGTACAGAACCCATATTATTGAGAATACCCTTTGGAATTTTGATCCAATCAAGTTTTTCTGTTACAAGTAAAGTGGGGGGATCAGGAAAAAGGAAAAAAAAATAGACTTTTCAACAGTGATTCAAAAGTCACTAATAAGTTTGTATTCATAAATTTCTTATAATCTACTTTAATAAGGGTTCAACCACACAAGCAGCAGTAGAAGACAAAAGTTAGTAAGATATGGAGGAAGTAGACCTGTTCAGCAACAGTTCTTTGAGGGTGAGCTCAATCTTGTTTGGCAGCAGTTTAGAACTATAGCAAACACAAAATATGAATCAAGAGCTGCAGAACAGTCCTCTAGGCTGGTAGATACCAGGCATAAACCAGTGCCTACTGTCCAGTGCTTTCAGCAAGTAGAAACCAGGCAGCTATAGTTCATTCATGAAGAAAAAAAAAAAAAAAAAGAAAAAACACCAGTCAACAGAAGAGGCAAGCTGCTGCAGGAACCTCACAATCAGTTCTTGGGTGAGTTTCTCTCCTTAGCAACATCACTACAAGTTGAACTCAACAATATTATATAAGGTGAAGCAATGCATATGTATCTTTAGAATGAATAACAAGGTGGAACAAACTAAATCAATGATCAATGCTCATTTCCCACTGTCTGTGGATTCATATTTATACTCCTTCTTTAAGCATCCTTTTACATATTTGCTATATCCACAAGTGCTTTTATCTATGCCTGCTTCATGAAAACAGACTATAAAAGCCAGAAGATCTTGGACATATGTCATACAGACCTTAAGAGAACACAATGCCAGCGAGGCTACTATACCCAGCAAAACTCTCAATCACCGTAGATGGAGAAACAAAGATATTCTATGTCAAAACCAAATTTAAACAATACTTTTCCACTACTCAAGCCATTCAAAGGAAAATAGAAGGAAAACTCCAAAACAAAGAGGGAAACTAAACCCATAAAACACCAAGAAATTAATCATCTCACAACAAACCCTCAAGAAGAGAACCACATGAACATAAGACAAGCACTAACAAGAAAAATAACAGGAACCAAAAATACAATTATCTTTAATATCTCTCAATGTTTATGGACTCAATTATGCAATAAAAAGAAAGAGATTAACAGACTGGGTATACAAACAGGACACAACGTTCATTTTTTGCATACAAGAAACATACATCAGTGTCAAAGATAGACCCTACCTCATACGAAAAGGCTAGAAAAAAATTTTCCAAGGAAACAGTCCCAAGAAACAAGCTGGAGTAACCATTCCAATATATAATAGAACAGACTTTCAACCAAAAGTTATCAAAAAACATGGGAAGTACACTACATATTCATCAAAGGAAAAACCCACCAAGATGAATGCTCAGTTCAGAACATCTATGCCCCATATGCAAGGGTTCCAACATCTGTAAAAGACACATTGCTAAAGCTCAAAAGTGCATCTGTCCTCATACAATATTAGTGGGAGAATTTAACAGCCCACTCTCATCAATGGACGGATCACGGAAACAGAAACTTAACAGAAACACAGTGAAACTAATAGAGGTAATGAAACAAATGGATTTAACAGATATCTACAGAACATTTAATCCTAAAACAAAAGAATATACTATCTTCTCAGCACCTCATGGTACCTTCTCCAAAATTTAGCATCTAATTGAACACAAAACAAACCTTAAAAGATACAAAATGATTGAAAAGATCCCATGCACTCTTTCAGATCACTACAGACTAAGACTGATCTTCAATAAAAACAAAAACTACACAAAGCCCACATACTCATGAAAACTGTGTTACTCTCTACTAAATGATAACTTGGTGAGGTAAGAAATAAAAAAAGAAATTAAAGACTTTCCAGAATTTATTGAGAATGAATGCATAGCATACCCAAATTTATGGGACAAAATAAAAGCAGTGCTGAGAGAGCAGTGAGTACATTCATCAAAAAAATAAAATAAAAAAAAAAATGGAGTAACAGCACGTCTGAAAGCTCTAGGACAGAAAGAAACAAACACAACCAAGAGGAATAGACTTCAGGAAATAATCAACTTCCGGGCTGAAATAAACCTACTAGAAACAAAAAGAACTATAAAAGAATTGAGAAAATTAAAAACTGATTCTTTGAAAGAATCAATAAGATAGATAAACCCTTAGCCAAACTACCTATAGGGCACAAATATAGTATCCAAATTACCATAATCAGAAATGAAAAGGGAGACAAAACAAAAGAAACTGAGGAAATTCAAAATATCACCAGAGCCTACTATAAAAGCTTATACTCAACAAGACTGGGCATTCTAATTAAAATGGATGATTTTCTAGACAGATACCAGGTACCAAAGTTAAATCAGGAACAGATAAATGTTCTAAACAGTCCCATAACCCATAAGGAAATAAAAGTAGTCACTAAATTTCTCTCAACCAAAAGGAAAAATAATCCCTGGGCAAGATGGTTTTAGTTCAGAATTCTATCAGACCTTCAAAGAATACCTAATACCAATACTTCTCAAACTATTTTACAAAAGAGAAACAGAAAGAATATTAATTCATTCTATAAAGGGTCAGTTATGCCGATACTTAAGCCACACAAAGACCCAACAAAGAAAAAAAGAGAACTTGAGTCCAGTTTCCCTTATGAATATATATGCAGAAATACTCAAAAAGATTCTCCCAAACCAAATCCAATAAAAAAAATCAAGTGAAAATGATCATCTACCATGTTCATGTAGGCTTCACCCAGGGGCGCAGGGATGGTTTAATATATGGAAATACTTCAATATAATCCACTACATATGATCATCTCATTAAAAGTAAAAAAGCCTTCAACAAAATACAATGTCCCTTTATGTTAAAAGTCTTGGAAAGATCAAGAATTCAAGACATATACCTAAACATAATAAAAGAAA
Source organism: Rattus rattus (assembly GCF_011064425.1). NCBI lineage: Eukaryota > Metazoa > Chordata > Mammalia > Rodentia > Muridae > Rattus > Rattus rattus. Next base: position 13,444,387 of record NC_046161.1, on the reverse strand, counting down.
TATTCAGCAAACAGTCAACATCTAACTAAAGGGAGAGAAGTTTAAATCAATCTCACTAAAATCAGTGACAAGTCAAGGCTAACTGCCCTCTCCCTATTTATTCAATAAAGTACTTGAAGTTTTAGCCTGATCAATTAGAAAATAAAAAGATGTCAAAGGCATACAAGTGAGAAAGAAAGAGGTCAAGGTATTACTGTTTGCAGATGAAATGATAGTATACACAAGCAACTCTAAAAATGTTACCAGAGAACTCCTACACCTGAAAAACAACTTCAGGAAACTGGGTAGATGTAAAATGAATTCAAACAAATCAGTAGCTTTTCTCTTCGCAAAGCATAAGTGGCCTGTGAAAGAAATTAAGGAATCAGTACTCTTTAAAATAGTCACAAATAATAATAATAACAATAAATAATAAATAAATAATAAATTCTAACCAAGCAAGTGAAGGCTCTATATGAAAAGAACTTCAAGTCTCTGAAGAAATCAAATTAAAACATCTCCCATGCTCATGGATTGGCAGGAATAACAGTAAAAATGTCCATCTTATCAAAAACAGATTCAATGTAATCCCCATTAAAATTTTAACTCGATTCTTCACAGAGATAGAGCATTTCTGAAATTTATCTGGAATAATTAAAAACTCAGTATAACAAAAATTATTGTCAACAATAAAAGAACTTGTGGGGTAATTACCATCCTGGACCTCAGAATAATCGTAATTAAAAGCAAATAGTATTTGTACAGACAGGGAGATCAATCAATGGATTGAAGATACAGATCTAAACGTACGATCACTTGATATTTGACAAAGAAACCAAAAAATCCTCTGGGGGGCTGACAGAAACAGCATTTTCAACAAATGGTGCTGGTTTAATTGGAGGTCTGTAAGTAGAATTCATATTGATCTGCCTTTTTAAAAAAATTTTAATTTCCCTTTACAAAGCTTTTGTCCAAGTGGATCAAGAACCTTCACATAAAACCATATATGCTTAATCTAATTGAAGAGCATGTGGGAAATAGTCCTGATCATCTAGGCACAGGTGAAAATTTCCTGGACACAACACCATTGGCTCATCATCTAAGATCAGCAGTTGACAAATGGGACCACATAATACTGAAAAGCTTCTGTAAGGCAAAGGAGACTGGCAGTAGGACAAAATAGCAACCTACAGGTTGGAAAAAGATCTTTATCAACACTACATTTGATAGAGGGCTCATATCCAAAATACACAAAGTAGTCAAGAAGTTAGATTCCAGAAAACCAAATGGCCCAATTAAAATTTGGGATACAGAACAAAAAAAAAAAAAAAAAAAAAAAAAAAAAAAAGAGTTCTTAGCTGAGGAATCTGAAATGGCCAAGAAGCACCTAAAGAAATGTTCAACATCTTTAGTCATCACAGAAATGCACATCAAGATGACCCTGAGATTTCCCCCTTACACCAATCAGAATGGCTAAGATAAAAAAAAACTCAGACAATATCAGATGCTGGCAAGATGTGGAGAAAGAGGAAGACTCCTCTATTACTGGTGGAATTACAATCTTGTAAAAACCGTTTGGGAAATCAATATGACAATTCCTCAGAAAATTGGATGTTGCTTTACCTGAAAACCCAGCTATATCACACCTAGGCATACACTCAAAGGATGTTCCAAAAAATAACAAGGACACATGCTCAAATATGTTCATATCAGCCTTATTTTTAATAGCCTGGAAGCTGGAACTAATCCATATGTCTTTCAACAAAGAAAAAATACAGAAAACATGATATGTTTACACAATGTAATGCTACTCAGCAGTAAAACGGTAACTTTACAAAATTCTTACTCAAGTGGAAGGATCTAGAAAATATCATCCTGAATGAGGTAACCCAGTCACAAAAGAACACACATGTTATGAATTCACTGATAAGTGGATATTAGCCCAAAAGCTTGGAATACCTAAGATACAATTCACAGACCACATGAAGCTCAAAAAGAAGGAAGACCAAAGGTGGATTCTTCAGTTCTTCTTAGAAGGGGGAACAAAATACTCACAGAAGGAATAGAGAGACAAAGTGTGGGACAGAGACTGAAGGAAAGGCCATACTGAGACTGTCCCACTGTTGTCTATCTCACATACAGTCACCAAACCCAGACATTACTGTGGATACCAGTCAGTGCATGCTGATAGGAGACTGATATAGCTGTCTCCTGAAAGGCTCTGCCAGAGCGTGACAAATACAAAGGTGGATGCTTGCAGTCAACCACTAGACTGAGAACAGGGTCCCTAGTGGAAGAGTTAGAGAAAGGACTGAAGTAGCTGAAGGGGTTTGCAAACCTATAGGAAAAATAACAATATCAACCAACCTGACACTCAAGTGCTCCCAGGGACTAGACCATCAACCAAAGAGTACACACTGGGCAATCCTTGGCTCCAGACACATACATTGCTACAGAAGATGGCCTTGTCAGGCATCAATGGGAGGAGAGGCCCTTGGTGCTGTGAAGGCTCGATACCCCAATGTACTGCAATGCCAGGGTGGGGAGAGGGGAGGGTGAGGGTGGGTGAGTGGGAGTACCCTCATAGAAGCAGGGGCAGGGGTTTGGGATAGGGGATTGCCAGACAGAAAACCAGGAAATGTGATAACATTGGAAAGGTAAATGAAGAAAATATCCAAAAAATATTATGACTTCACAAACTTTGTAGGTAAATGGATGAAACTAGAAAATATCATCCTGAGTGAGGTAGCCCAGACCCAAAAGCATGGTATACATTCACTGATAAATGCAGGTTAGCCCAAGAGCTGAGAATACCCAAGATACAACTCACAGACCCTATGAAGATTCACAAGGCCAAAGTTTTGATGCTGTAAAACCACTTAGAAGGGGGAACAAAATAATCACCATGGGAGGTAGACAGAGGGAGGGTTCTGGGTGAGAAAAGGGAGTGTGAGGAAAATAGGGGGACAGTACCAAGTATGGGAAAACACAGGAAAGAAGTCCAGATGTTCAGGACTGAATTTAAATAAGTAGCAGTTGGGGTTGGGGAACTTGGGGAACCACTAGAAAGTCCCAGAAAGGGATGCAAGAGGCTCCCAGAACCCAAAGAGTACGTATGACATTAGCTGAAATATGCAACAGCAGTAAAGTAGAACCTAAAGAGTGCACCTCCGGCAGATAGACATGGTCCCTACTGGAGAATAGACACACAGAAACCAACACACACACACACACACACACACACACACACACACACACACACACACACACACACACACGCACGCACGCACGCACGCACGACACACGCACGCATGCACACATACCCACGCACGCACGCACACACGCACATGCACGCACGCACGCATGCCTGGACGCATGCTCGCGCACACACACACACACACACACACACACACACGACACGCACGCACGCACGCACGCACACACACACATGTACCCACGCACGCATACACATGCACGCACGCACGCACGCATGCCGGGACGCAGGCTCGCGCGCGCGCACACACACGCACACACACACACACACACACACACACACACACAGGCACGCACGCACGCACGCACGCACACACACAAAACAAATAAATCTCATTCTGAAGTTTTGCTTAGTGTGTGTCTATAGCATGTATGAAACAGACAACAAAGTTCGTTTATCACAGAAAGTTAGGGAACAGATCTGTTGTTTCTTCATCCCAACAGTGAAGGACTCTGAGATGATCTTTTTTATGACACTTCTTCATGCAGTATCTTCAGGTAGTATTGTGAAGAACTAGGTCTAGGAGGAAAAGCAGTGCCTTTCGCTCCTGAATCTTTTATACTGTGACCAAGAATCATCAGGTTAAACAAATAGCTAAGATAGAATTTCTGCAGATCATTGAAGTTAAATAGAACTTTGTAATTACTGGATACAAAGCAGTGAGTCTAAACTAGTGAGTGAACTCCTTACTGTTGTGTGACTTAAATTTGTACATTATTGGATATTTTCATGTTGGCATATGTTATATATCTGACAAAACATTTGTAAACATTGAGTGATGTGGAAGGAATGTGAGAGGTATTATGTTAACAACTTTCTGTACAACTCAATAATACACCACACAATGTTCTGATGGAGCAACACTTCTCAGGTCCTCTGTATCTTAGACTTTGTACTTAATACATTCAATAAGATCTTCATAACCTTACACTTCCAAACATTCTCAGGGAATTTTCATCACACCTGAACAGCTACTTCAAAGGCAGAAAGAAGTGTTGTGATCCAGCTTAGCTTCTGTTCAAAAGCAGCCTCCATTTCAATCAGGATGTCTTACCAAATCCAAATCCATTACCTCATTTATAGTTTGGCATGGTGTCTCTGTCTACTAAGTAACAATAAATGACTTTTAAAAAGATATTTCAAATATTTCCCAGTTGCATATATTATACATGTTTGAAATATAGAATCCTTTTCTGAGCTAGATTCCAATAAGCTTGGGGTCTTCATATTGTATAATACAAAGTAAAAATGTCCCTCTAAAAGAGAGAACTATTTTTAAATGTAGTCTGTATGCTTGTTATTTTAAACATATAAAAAACTGAACTATATTTTTGTTTAACTAAAAAGACAAAAAAAAAGGAAGATGGCAAACTGCTGCTTACTTGCAGAACTCTCTCTTAGAAGGAACAAAATTTCATTGCTCTATGGGTGTCTTGTCCTACCGCGTGTAAATATTATTGTTTTCTGATTATTTATAGATTTGGTATGTTTCTCTAACTATAAATCAATTGATTACATCAAACCAATTTTTACTTATCCTGAATACAATTTCTTGTTCTATGACTATTCAAAATTATACCTTAGTATTATTTGGGGTTCTTTTGAAAGTATATTTATGAAGTGGTGGAACATACTTATTTCTTCCATTTTCACATCTTTAACTAAACTAATATAAGTGTCTAAGCAAAATTTGTATAAAGATGCTTTGGACCTATGCTGAACTGATTTCCCCTCATCCTTTAAACATTTGTTTACATTTAAATTGAGGACCCAAAGCTCCCTTAGTCCAAATAGTCCAATGTTTTTGAGCACTAACAAGAAGCAGTGTTTAATTTCTGCACAACTCTTGCTTTTCCTTGCACCCACACATCTGTCACACTTAGAAAAGGAATACATCAGAAATCAAAGAGTGGCCTGAAGCCAAGGTTAAGAGGGGCAAAGACAGGTTCTTATAAGCAAAAGGCAGGAAAAACAACCAAACAGACTTCACAGTGAGGGTGTGACAGTTCTCACTCAGAGAAGGAATTCTATAATCTGGGCTTCTGGAAGACAGGCTGGAAGGCAGAGAATGAGATGAAGGTAGGTTGATTCTGAGCCCACCATGGGACCAGTCTAGGTAACCTGCTTCACAATATGACCATTTGAGGGTTTTTGCTTTAATGCCTTGAATGGGGAACCTTTAAATCTTTTATCAAAGGCCTTTTAGCAAAGAAAAGTCAGAAACTGGCTTTCATTTTATAAACACTGTCCTGGCTTATGAATTAACATGAAGATGGATGCTAAAGGTAGAAGCAATGGTCCTGATAAGCCATGGTAGGAAGGTGGTCACATTATGGTTATGTTTTACAGGTAGAACCGAAGGGTGTATGATGCGTTTAATACTAAATACGAGAAAGCAGGTTTTGGAGGAAATAAGAAGAAATGCTTATTTTAAAAATAATGTGAATTTAACAATATTAACTCATGAAAATAGCTTTAGATTGTTAACTATAAGGAAAACTGCTGTTCAGTGGTTTCATATGAAAGGCTGTTTTTGAATGTGGGTGTTTAAACACAGCTGAGAGTAGAGAGATTTAAGGGCCCATAGACTCAGCTTGCCCCATTCCTCGATAAGAGCTCAGTGACTGCAAACCGTTAATAATTTATTTGATCATCTGAGATGCTTTACATTTGGAGCTTGTATATAATGTACTGATTAAATCACATTATGTGTAGCTGAGTGAATATATTATTAAACAAATTACCCCTTTCCATAACCACAAACTGTGCATCTGTAGCAAATGGAGGAACATTTTAATAAGGAGTAGTGTAATTATATTATGGTCATTACTGTTGCAAGCTTATTGGCTTCATTTTAGAGGTGAATATCTTTCAAATGAAGATATTTATTGCAAAGAAGGATTTTTTAATCTTATAGCCAGTACTTATAACTCACAGAAAATATCTCTCCTTGAGAATAAGGAAGAACTGCAGAACAGAATTGTAGAAAGTTATTAAATTTAGCAAAAATGTACCAAAGAATAAATATTATTCCTTATGAGTTACTCCCTTGGCTATCTATCTATCATCTATCTATCATCTACCTATTTATCATAATTGATGTAAATTCAACCCAATAATCTATCATTTTTATCAGCTATCTTCTATCTGTCATCTACCTATTTATCATTAATTTATCTAAATATTTACCAACTATGTATATGTTTTGCTTGAAAAACAGAAAAATGAAAAGACCATAATAAAAGGAATTGTATTTTACTCTTAATGAAGTCATTTTCTCATTACTTCAATGTTAAACAATAGCTACCTTTATGAGGATGATTTAACATTCCATACCAGATGAAGGAACTGAATATTGGGCATAATCAGAAACAAGGTCTGTGCCATTTCTGAGACGTATAAGAAACAGACATACATACATGTTCACAAGTTTTCACACAATGTGCATGTACATATAGGTCCTAGAGATTGATGTTGACCTTCCATAGCATCACTGAAGATATAGATTCCTGGAACTCTTTACCTGTTAGAAGAAGAATAAATATCATCCAAAGTGGAGATTTTGGCTTTGGGATATCATGACTAAAGTTTCATTTACATATTTATAATTCTATAAAATTAAAGATTGCCATGCTATATTAGGAATAAAAAGCATAGATGATTCAAAAGATATGTACAGTTAGAGAATTATATAGATGTCAATTTGACAAGAGCTGACAAAATTGGATTATTCTATTGTCAGATACATTATACTCAGAAATAACTTCTTAGAATTCCACTGATGTTATAGTTTCATATTAGAAATCTTAACTTTCAACTGTGTGAGACTGTATTTGTACAAGAAAGGCTGAAATTTTTATGCTGTGAGAGAGCTTGGTGAAAAAATGTTGGATTCAAATGCAGTTTCTATAGTAGTCCATTCTCTAACTCCCCCATTGGGGTCCCCATGCTCAGTCCAATGGTTAGCTGCAAACATCCTCAGTTGTATCAGTAAGGCTCTGGCAGAGTCTGTCAGGAGAAATCCATATCACGCTCCTCTCAGCAAGCACTTCTTGGCATCAGCAATAGTGACTGGGTTGAGTGGCTGCATATGGGATGGATTCCCAGGTGGGGAAGTCTCTGGATTGCCTTTCCTTCAGTCTCTGCTCCACACTTTGTTTCTGCACTTCCTCTTGTGAGTATTTTGTTGTCCCTTCTTAGAAGGACTGAAGCATCTTCATTTTTGGTCTTCCTTCTTGAGCTTCATGTGGTCTATGAATTGTCTTTTGGGTATTCTGAGCTATCAAGCTAATATCCATGCGGGTTGATGTCTATATGTAGGTGAGTATAGGCACAGTGTAAAGCATGGGCTGTGATTGGGGAGAAAAAAAAAGGCAAGCTGAATATTTTAGAGATGGGACAGATAGTAAAGAGAAGGAAGGAAAAACAGCAGTAGCCCACATTTCTGACTCCAGAGGAAAACACCTAACACCATCTGGGACCCCGGTGCACAGGGGTTCAGGGAAAAGGCAGCACAGGCCCTCCTGGTTGCCACCTTCCCTTCACGGAGAGCTCAAAAGCAGCCCCCCATGAGCAACTTGAGCCGAGAGACCATAGGTAAGACCAACTTTTCTGCTTCAAGCGACCTGCCAGGTGGACTCAGGACACAGGCCCACAGGAACAGCTGAAGACCAGTAGACAGGAAAGACCACATGCCTGAAAGCAGAACACTCTGTTCCCATAACTGGCTGAAAGAAAACAGGAAAACGGGTCTATAGCACTCCTGACACATAGGCCTAGAGGACAGTCTAGCCACTGTCAGAAATAGCAGAACAAGGTAACATGAGAGAAAACCTGACGGCAAGAGGCAAGCACAGGAACTCAAGCAATAGAAATCAAGACCAGATGGCATCATTGGAGCACAATTCTCCCACCAAAGCAAACACTGAATATCTAAACAGAAAATACAGAAAAGCAAAATCTACATTTAAAATCACATTTGATGATGATGATGGAGGACTTCAAGAAAGACATGAAGAACTCCCTTAGAGAAACACAGGAAAACATAAATAAACAAGTAGAAGCATATAGAGAGGAATCACAAAATCCCTGAAAGAATTCAAAGAAAACACAATCAAACAGTGGAAGGAATTAAAAATGGAAATAGAAGCAATAAAGAAAGCACAAAGGGAAACAACCCTGGACATAGAAAACCAAAGGAAGAAACAAGGAGCTGCAGGTACAAGCATCACCAACAGAATACAAGAGATAGAAGAGAGAATCTCAGGAGCAAAAGATTCCATAGAAATCATCGACACAACTGCCAAAGATAATGTAAAAGGGAAAAAGCTACTGGTCCAAAACATACAGGAAATCCAGGACTCAATGAGAAGATCAAACCTAAGGATAATAGGTATAGAAGAGAGTGAAGACTGCCAGCTCAAAGGACTAGTAAATATCTTCTACAAAATCATAGAAGAAAACTTCCCATAACTAAAGAAAGAGATGCCAATAAACATACAAAAAGTCTACAGACCTCCAAATAGATTGGACCAGAAGAGAAACTCCTCCCGTCACATAATAGTCAAAACAACAAATGCACAAAACAAAGAAAGAATATTAAAAGCAGTAAGGGAAGAAGGTCAAGAAACATATAAAGGCAGACCTATCAGAATCACACCAGACTTCTTACCAGAGACTATGAAACCCAGAAGATCCTGGACTGATGTCATACAGACCCTAAGAGAACACAAATGCCAGCCCAGGTTACTGAATCCTACAAAACTCTCAATTAACATAGATGGAGAAAATAAGATATTCCATGACAAAACCAAATTTACACAATATCTTTCTACAAATCCAGCGCTAGAAAGGACAATAAATAGTAAAGCCCAACATAAGGAGGCAAGCTACACCCTAGAAAAAGCTAGAAACTAATTATCTTGACAACAAAACAAAGAGAAGAAAAGCACACAAACATAATATCACATCCAAATATGAATATAACAGGAAGCAATAATCACTATTCCTTAGTGTCTCTCAGCATCAATGGACTAAATTCCCCAATAAAAAGTCATAGATTAACAAACTGGATACACAATGAGGACCCTGCATTCTGCTGCCTATAGGAAACACACGTCAGAGACAAAGACAGACACTACCTCAGAGTAAAAGGCTGGAAAACAACTTTCCAAGCAAATGGTCCGAAGAAGCAAGCTAGAGTAGCCATTCTAATATGGAATAAAATTGATTTTCAACTAAAAGTCATCAAAAAAGATAAGGAAGGACACTTCATATTCCTCAAAGGAAAAATCCCACCAAGATGAACCCTCAATCCTAAATATCTATGCTCCAAATACAAGGGCACCTACATACATAAAAGAAACCTTACTAAAGCTCAAAGGAAACAATGTACCTCGCACAATAATAGTAGGAGATTTCAACACCTCACTCTCATCAATGGACAGATCATGGAAATGGAAATTAAATAGAGACATAGACAGACTAAGAGAAGACATGAACCAAATGGACTTAACAGATATTTAAAGAACATTCTATCCTAAAAAAAAAAAAAGGATATACCGTCTTCTCACCACCTCATGGTACTATCTCCAAAATTGACCATATAATTGGTCATAAAACAGGCCTCAACAGATACAGAAAGATAGAAATAATCCCAGTCATCCTATCATATCATCACAGGCTAAAGCTGGTCTTCCATAATAATAAGGGAAGAATACCCACATATACATGGAAGTTGAATAATGCTCTACTCAATGATAACCTTGTCAACGAAGAAATAAAGAAAGAAATTAAAGACTTCTTAGAATTTAATGAAACTAAAGGTACAACATACCTAAACTTATGGGACACAATGAAAGCTGTGCTAAGCAGAAAACTCATAGCGCTGAGTGCCTGCAGAAAGAAACAGGTGAGAGCATATATCAGCAGCTTAACAGCACACCTAAACGGTCTAGAACAAAAAGAAGCAAATACAACCAGGAGGATTAGAAGGCAGGAAATAATCAAACACAGAGCTGAAATCAACCAAGTAGAAACAAAAAGGACCATACAAAGAATCAACAGAACCAAAAGTTGGTTCTTTGAGAAAATCAAGAAAATAAATAAACCCTTAGCCAGACTAAGGAGAGGACACAGAGAGTGTGTCCAAATTAACAAAATCAGAAATGAAAAGGGAGACTTAACTACAGAATCAGAGGAAATTCAAAAAAATCACAAGATCATACTATGAAAGCCTATATTCAACAAAACTTGAAAATCTGCAGGAAATGGACAATTTCCTAGACAGATGCCAGGTACCGAAGTTAAATCAGAAACAGATAAACCATTTAAACAACGCCATAACTCCTAAAGAAATAGAAGCAGTCATTAAAGGTCTCCCAACCAAAAAGAGCCCAGGTCCAGATGGGGTCAGTGCAGAATTCTATCAGACCTTCATAGAAGTCTTCATACCAATACTATCCAAACTATTCCACAAAATTGAAACAAATGGAGCACTACCGAATTCCCTCTATGATGCCACAATTACTCTTATACCTAAACCACACAAGACCCCAACAAAGAGAACTTCAGACCAATTTCCCTTATGAATATCTATGCAAAAATACTCAATAAAATTCTGGCAAACCGAATCCAAGAGCACATCAAAACAATCATAAACCATGATGAAGTAGGCTTCATCCCAGGCATGCAGGGATGTTTTAATATACAGAAAACCATCAACATAATCCATTTTATACACAAACTGAAAGAACAAAACAACATGATCATTTCATTAGATGTTGAGAAAGCATTTGACAAAATTCAACACCACTCCATGCTAAAAGTTCTGGAAAGAATAGGAATTCAAGGCCCATATCTAAACATAGTAAAAGCCATATACAGCAAACCAGTAGCTAACATTAAACTGAATGGAGAGAAACTTGAAGCAATCCCACTAAAATCAGGGACAACACAAGGCTGCCCACTCTCTCCCTACTTATTCAATATAGTTCTTGAAGTTCTAGCCAGAGCAATCAGACAATAAGAGGAGATCAAAGGGATACAGACTGGAAAAGAAGAAGTCAAAATAGCACTATTTGCAGATGATATGATAGTATTTTTAAGTGATCTCAAAAGTTCCACCAGAGAACTACTAAAGCTGATAAACACCTTCAGGAAACTGGCTGGGCATAAAAATCAACTCAAATAAATCAGTAGCTTTCCTCTACACAAAAGAGAAACAAACCAAGAAAACATTAGGGAAACGACACCCTTCATTATAGTCCCAAATAATATAAAATACCTAGATGTGACTTTAACCAAGCAAGTGAAATATCTGTATGATAAGAACTTCAAGCCTCTGAAGAAAGAAATTGAAGAAGACCTCAGAAGATGGAAAGATCTCCCATGCTCATGGATTGGCAGGATTTACATAGTAAAAATGGCCATTTTACCAAAAGCAATTTACAAATTCAATGCTGTCCCCAACAAAATACCAATCCATTTCTTCAGAGAGTTAGACAGAACAATTTGCAAATTCATCTGGAATAACAAAAAACCCGGTATACTGAAAGTATCCTCAACAATAAAAGGACTTCTGGGGGAATCACTATCCCTGAACTCAAGCAGTATTACAAAACAACAGTGATAAAACCTGTGTGGTATTGGTACAGACACAGACAGATAGACCAGTGGAGTAGAATTGAAGACCCAGAAATGAACCCACACACCTATGGGCATTTGATTTTTGACAAAGGAGCCAAAACCATCCAATGGAAAAAAGATAGCATTTTCAGCAAATGGTGCTGGTTCAACTGGAGGTCAGCATGTAGAAGAATGCAGATAGATCCATGCTTATCACCCTGTACAAAGCTTAAGTCCAAGTGGATCAAGGACCTCTACATCAAACCAGATACACTCAAACTAATAGAAGAAAAAATGAGGAAGCATCTCAAACACCTGGGCACTGGAGAAAATTTCCTAAACCAAACACCAATGGTTTATTCTCTAAGATCCAGAATCGACAAATGGGATCTCATAAAACTGCAATGCTTCTGTAAGGCAAAGGACACTGTGGTTGGTACAAAATAGCAACCAACAGATTGGGAAAAGATCTTTACCAATCCTACAACAGATAGAGGGCTTGTATCCATAATATACAAAAAATTCGAGAAGTTAGACCGCAGGGAGACAAATAACCCTATTAAAAAATGGAGTTCAGTGCTAAACAAAGAATTCACAGCTGAGGAATGCCGAATGGCTGAGAAACACCTAAAGAAATGTTCAACATCTTTAGTCATCAGGGAAATGCAAATCAAAACAACCCTGAGATTTCACCTCACACCAGTGAGAATGGCTAAGATCAAAAACTCAGGTGACAGCAAATGCTGGCGAGGATGCGGAGAAAGAGGAACACTCCTCCATTGTTGGTGGGATTGCAGATTGGTAAAACCATTCTGGAAATCAGTCTGGAGGTTCCTCAGAAAATTGGACATTGACCTACATGAGGATCCACCTATACCTCTCTTGGGCATAAACCCAAAAATGCCCCAAAATATAAAAAAGACACATGCTCTACTATGTTCATAGCAGCCTTATTTATACTAGTCAGAAGCTGGAAATAACCCAGATGCCCTTCAACAGAGGAATGGATACAGAAAATATGGCACATCTACACAATGGAATATTACTCAGCTATCAAAAACAATGACTTTATGAAACTCATAGGCAAATGGATGGAACTGGAAAATATCATCCTGAGTGAGCTAACCCAATCACAGAAAAAAACACATGGTATGCACTCATTGATAAGTGGCTATTAGTCCAAACGCTCTTATTACCCTAGATGCACAGATCACGTGAAACTCAAGAAAGATGATTAAAATGTGAATGCTTCACTCCTTCTTTAAAAGGGGAACAAGAGTACCCTTGGGAGGGAATAGGGAGGCAAAGTGTAGAACAGAGGCAGAAGGAACACCCATTCAGAGCCTGCCCCACATGTGGCCCATACATATACAGCCACCCAATTAGACAAGATGGATGAAGCAAAGAAGTGCAGGCCGACAGGAACCGGATGTAGATCTCTCCTGAGAGACACAGCAAGAATACAGCACATACATAGGCGAATGCCAGCAGCAAACCACTGAACTGAGAATGGGACCCCAGAGAAAGGACTGGAAGAGCTTGAAGGGGCTGGAGACCCCATTTGATCAACAATGCCAAGCAACTAGAGCTTCCAGGGACTAAGCCACTACCCAAAGGCTATACATGGACTGACCCTGGGCTCCAACCTCATAGGTAGTAACGAATAGCTTAGAAAGAGCACCAGTGGAAGGGCAAGCCCTTGGTCCTGCCAAGACTGAGCCTCCAGTGAACGTGATTGTTGGGGGGAGGGCGGTAATGGGGGGAGGCTGAAGAGGGGAACACCCATATAGAAAATGAGGGGCACGGGTTAGGGGGATGTTGGCCCAGAAACCGTGAAGGGGAATGGCAATTGAAATGTAAATAAGAAATACTCAAGTTTATAAAGATGCATAAAAATAAAAATAAATTAATTAATTAAAAAAAGAGAGAGAAGGAAAAAGATGGAGGAAGAGAAGGATAACACAGATCTTTGTGGCCTTAAGTAGCCACTGGTAGCAATGAATATCTTATAAGGGATGGATAATTACAGGACAGCTTGTCTCATCTATGTGGTCAGTATCTATGAATATCAATTGACTCTGAGTTTATTGTGTGAACTTTATGTGTTGTGAGAATTTACTGATATAAATCTGTAAATAAATTTGATTCATAAATTACAAGCCTCTAGGGTTTTGATTTTGCTGGTTTAATGGGAATGTGATTATAACCACAAGGGGTAAATGGCTGCATGGGCTGGCGTGGCAGTGACTGCCATGGCAGCGACTGCTATAGGAACTTAGCAAATTGTGTGGAAACATTTCAGGAGCTCCAGGCCAGAGAGTCTGCTGAGATGAGAATACCCCAGTATTGCCATATGGTCCACCGGTGCTGACATTAGTGTGAGATAGTGTTCATTTCTTAAATATTTCCTGCCACAGATGGTGAGCTAATGTGTTAGGCAAAAATCTGCTAGAAATTTAAGATTATCAGGCTAAGAGTTAGAGTTTTATTTTATAAGTGAGAGAAACGTGGTGCAGGGACAAGTCATGTGGACTCAAGCATGGGAAACTTGAAGCAAAAAAAAAAAGGGGGGGAGAGTATGTGCTCAGGTGCTAAGGTCCCCTACTGTGGAAACAAAGAAGCTGGTGACTGAGTCAGAGAGGAATTCAAAGGCTGGCTTATTTGCTTTTAGGATAGATTTATATACAGGGTTTGTTTGAATCACTTGAGGAATTTCTCCCAAGCTTTGGAACTAGGATAGGGGGAAAAAAAGAAAGCAGAGAGCATAATGGAGAGATATTATAAAAGTTATTTATAAATAGCAGTCTGAGGCTCCAGGTAGAAAGCATAACAGATAGATGGTATATATAATGTACAGGAAACTCATATTCTATGTTCATGGTCTCCATGGGAATTTTGACATGACAAATTAGAAAAGGCCTAAAATTAGTTTCATGCAATATTTTAGTTTATTTCATTTATTTTGGATTGTTTTAATTTTCAAAATGGATGTGGTTTTGAAATTTGTGGTTGTATTATTTCTCTGGGATAGAATACAAGATACAAGCTTTTCCAGTTGCCCACTAGATGATATGTTGATTTGGGGAAAAGATTATGTCTTTGTTTTTAGAAAAGGTGATTAGACTCTGGACATCTTCCAGAGCTCTATGTTTCAGATTTGATAGAGGGAGGTCACAGAAAGAACTAGATTCAAGAGAATAAAACATAAAAGGAACAGAAATTCATCCTAACCAGTCTGTACAACCTATACAGACTGATACAATCCATACAGATATCATGATGATACTTAAATTTTGTTTTGAGATTTAGATATTACAGAATGTATAGCTTTGGTGAGTCTCATCATCAGACATGATGAACTGACCTGCTTGATTGAATTCCTGATCTCAGGGACATCAGCCGATTCCAGTCAGGACAGACATCAGAGACTACAAAAATTGTTGATGTGGCCTTCTTAAGGCCAAAACAACTCCCCTCTCCCATCTCAAAGATATCTCTGCGCTCATATACAGCTTGAAGAAGTTAAGGAGATTCATTAGCCCAATTCTCTGGTTTTGGGGCTCTAGTAATGGCTATTTTACAAACTATAAAAAAATTGTTATTTAAGGGATAATTTGGGAATGGTCATAATTTTCAAGAGGGAGAAAATAGATGATAATCTTAATTGATAGGAACCCTTATAATTGATACAAAGCTAAAGTAATGAGATCTGATGCCCTCTTCTGGTGTGTCTGAAGACAGCTACAGTGTACTTATATATAATAAATAAATAAATCTTAAAAAAATAACCAAAAAAAACCAAAAAAACTTTGCTTCAAATTACTTACTCTGGGAAATGCCCTCCGATCCTCCCACACCCCACCCCTGCAACTGCACACAGAGACTCCTTGCCTTTCCTTCCTCTTACTTGGGTGTGGTCCCAGCTGGATTAAAGACTTGTATTCTGTTGATAATGTTGATAATGATAAATCTATGATGCCTGATCTCTTTCTTAGCATTTATGTCTTCAGGGTTGTCTCTCTTTCTGATTTCTTTATTGTTTCTATTTCCATTTTTAGATCATGGATGATTTTGTTCAATTCCTTTACCTGTTGGTTTTTTTTTTTTTTCTTGTAATTCTCTAAGGGATTTTGTGTTTTCTCTTTAAGGGCTTCTACTTGTTTGCCTGTGTTGTCCTGTATTTCTTTAAGGAGCATATTTATGTCCTTCTATCATCATCATGAAATGTTACTTTAGATCAAGTCTTGCTTTTCTTGTTTTTTGTGATACTGAGGACTTGCTGTGCTGGGAGAACTGGGTTCTGATGGTGTCAAGTGGCCTTGCTTTCTGTTGTTTAGGTTCTTGTGCTTGCTTCTTGACATCAGGTTATCTCTGGTCATAGTTGGTCTTGATGTCTCTGAGTGGAACTTGTCCCTCCTGTGTGCCTGTGAGCCTGTAATCTTAGAACTGAGAGCACTCCTGGGAAACCAGCTCTCTCTAGGCAGGATTTGTGTATGGAGGGCTGTAGGAAAGCCTTAGCTCTGGATGCAGATGGAGACCAATGGGACCCTGCCCCAGGCTACTCTGCAGTTCCTGTGAACTTTTTGCTCCTGGTGGCTCCCTTTTTCGACAGTTATTGGAAGAAAAGTGGGGTCTCACCTGTGGGCTTAGGAGTGAGAGCATTCCAGGGAGGCCAGCTCTCTCTGGGCAGGATTTGTGTATGGAGGGCTGTTTGACAGCGTTAGCTCTGGGCACAGATGGAAATGGGTGGGAAAATCTTTCTTTTGTTTTTTCCTGTTTAGTCCACAAAACTGCTGTCCATATATATATATATATTATATATATATACATAATATATATAATAATTATACATAATTAAATATATACCTGCTAAGAATCTAGAAACTAACAAGTTAACTAATCATATTATTTTCTTTTTAGTCACTTACTGAATTGTGAACACTGAGCTACAGAGATGAGTGGCTGAGAAGAAAACTTACTTGAAAAATCTAAATGAATCTTTACATACATTTTTATGACTTCAAAACTAGAATTTTTAAAAATAAAAATCTGGGTTCTTTGATTCCATTCATAGAATTTCAGTTTTCATCAGAAGAATAGAATAAGTCTACTTTCTATGGAACAACTCTACTTCCTGTGGTTATATCCACCCTGAAATATTATTTGCCACCTTTGCCTTTTACCTCATTGAACATGATTAAACAAACTCTTGGAGTAAACAGTCTGTATCTGCTTGAGCCTAGCTTGGATTCATTATTTTTATTGGTTATTTCACTTATTTACGTTTCAAATGTTGTCCCCTACCTGGTTTCTCCTCCATAAACATCCTTTCCCATCTGCCTCCACTTTGCCTCTATGACAGTGCTCCCCCTCCTACCCACCCAAAATCTGTCATCATAAACCATTATATAAACAAACTCACAGAAGAAAAATCCACATGATCATCTCATTAGATGCGGAAAAAGCCTTTGACAAAATACAACAACTCTTAATGTTAAAATTCTTGGAAAAAATCAGGAATTCAAGGACCATGCCTAAACATAATAAAATCAATGTACAGCAAACCAATATCCAATATCAAAATAAGTAGAAACTTGAAGCAATCCCACGAAAATCAGGGGCATGTCAAAGCTGTTCAGTCTCTCCCTATCTATTTAATACAGTACCTGAAGTTCTAGCCAGAGAAATTGGGTTAATTATTAGCTATAGTTTTACTCAATATTAGGGAACTTCTTACATTATTAAGTCATCATTTAACAGCAATGAATTTCACTGGAAAAACAGCAACTGGCACTTTCTTATAATCAAGTAGTGAGTACAACAGTACATGGAACTATTTGTTGTGAATAGAAAATAATGTATTCGATGGAAATTGTCCTTGCCCTACTGAGTCATGAATGCTATGAATGACTTCCCATATATCATTCCACTTGAGGCTCAGTGATGCTTTGGAATATGATCAGACACAGACATAAACACATACAGAGATACTGGCACACTCTGACAGAGTATATAGCTTTAAAGATCCTAAGTATATTGGATTAAGTATTCTTTGTACATGTCCAAATACTAGAATATTGTTGTGGGTTTGGTCTAATGTTGTTTGTATTACATTATCTGTGGCCCGACATATTACAAGTGAGTCTACATTGAGGGAACCCTGTCTCCTGTTGGTTTTGATTGGGAAATAAAGTTGTTGAAGGCCAATGGCTAGGCAGAGATACAGAGGAGGGGTTTTAGGATTCCTGGACAATGAACTGAGGAAGGAGGAAAGAGGGAGACCCAAGATGCCACTCTTGAGAAGTGGGGGAGATAGGGCATAGTGGAAATGTAGGAAATGTAGTGCATTTGGCAGCTAAGATGAAATGTAGGTCTTAGTAAATAATAACTTGGAAATATCAGAAGGTGAATTTGCCATGTGGAGGGTTGGAAGTGGCCCAGCCATAGAGCTGTTTTAGATATATCAAAATATAAACACTGTATGTGTGTCTTTCCTTCGGGAATATGAAACCTTTGGGCAGGTAGTAAGAACATGCTGTTGCCACTGGGATTGATTTACCTAGTGTTAATTCAGTATTTCTACAGAGTTTACTTTCATTGGAGTATCGCCCAGTGAAGACTTCTTTGCAATGTACAACTTAATAAAGAACAAAAAAATTGTCATGAAAATTACTGTCAAGTGAAACCTGTAAAAGGTGATGTTGAGAGTTAAGATTCAGTAAACCTATTTAAGAGAAAATGGCTAAAGGAAAATTTTTATCCTTCTAACAGGATTCCCAATATGTCACCATTGTATTGATAAACATGGTATCATGTTATCTTATCATAAAATAGCATGAGTTATATACTCAACTCAATTTTTAACTAAAAAAAATTATCCCATCAACTGGAAATAAAAGTAACTATAGATCATGTTCCAAACTTTCAAGATCACAGAGTGATCAGTTCCAAAGAAGAGTTACTCAAGTTTAAAACTCCCATAGAATGGGAAATTCCTAGAGTGAATGTACTTTCTGCAAATCTAGGACCAGAGATGTGGGCACAAAACTAAGCAATTATAATACATGCAAACACTTTTTGGAAGGAGATATTCATTCTCTTCCATTTCTATCTTTTCCCTTGAAAATGTGCTATAGCATTTTCATATAGGTGTGGCCATTTTCTTAAGAACACTTGGAAGATGCTAGGTGGTGAGGAGAAGCTGTAGTTCAATCCTCCAAGTTTTACACATAAAAGAAGGTATTTAGTCTTTTCATTTTTCTTTGGTTCCTTTCTCTATTGAAATGCAAACAAGGTACAAACAAATGAGTGAGTCTGAACCAGGAAGATAGGGCCAACTGAGAGCAGGTAGAGTAAATTAGCTCAGCTGGAAATACATGTCTCTGTCTAGTGTGGGACTCCAGGCAGATTTTTTTCAGTAAATGAGAAATAAATAAAATTATATCACATTAAAGTTTTATCTTCTGTAGTAGTAGCTTAGCCAATATGATAACAAATACATTTCAAAAGTACAAGATGAAATGCTCTGTTTCTTCATGTAAAAAAATAGTTTTAAGTGTGAAAAACTTTATAGACAAAGACCAGGCAGACACAGCATAAGACACGTTGAAGATCTTGTGTGAAAAATGTTTGAGCTATTTTGAAATATGATAGCAGCAGTTTGTAGATTTGTTTACACATTTTTTCTATAAAAGGTGCTGTATTTTTAGTTATGATTAGCTGCTGAGCCCTGTGGTCTTATCCAGCTCCATGTATCTACTTTTTCTTTTCTTTTCTTTTCTTTTCTTTTCTTTTCTTTTCTTTTCTTTTTTCTGGAGTTAAAATCTATCCCATGTAATTAGTCACTATTAACAAGGTCCCGACCTCTCAAACCAATAAATTTGTTCTTAATATACGGTATAGTCTTGAGCACCCCTTTCCTAGACTGCATATATATATATCTCAAAATCTTAGACTTTATTTAACTCTATAAGAATATAGCTCTAAGAAATACTTTTATCCTGGTTCTGGGATTTTATCCCCTTCTTCCCTAATAATCCTTCTGTCCCTCCTTCCCTGCATGCTTCCTTTTACTTTTATTTATTAACACTTGAGCATTTCATACATGTAGCCAATGTATTTGATCATATTCACCCTCCCACTCCTCTCCCTCATACCTGCTCATAGATCAACCATACCCACTCCCAGCATCATATCTGTTTTTTAATTTTTAATAAGATACTACAATATAATTCAAAATACATTGAAATAGGACAAAGCAATAAAGAGAAGGAAAAGAACCTAAGACATAACACAAGAATTATAGAACCTCTTGAATATACACTGAAGAAACTCATAAAAGCACAAGGAAGAAAACCATTTTTATGTAGACTACGTACCTGATCATGACTTGTACCTCTCATTGCTTTGATGTGGTGTGGGCATTTCTAGTGAGCTGCCACAAAACTTGATCATTAGAAGGTGCTATTCTATATACCTTTTGTACTCCACAAAGTATCTCCACATAAAATTTTACCTGCTATGACACTACTGCATGCAACTGTAATATGCTTGAATGTATGCATGGGACCACCTGTGTGCAGTGCCATAGGAAACTATAAAAGTGCATTAGAACCCTTGAAATTTGAGTTATAGATGGTTATGAGATACTATATGGGTGCTGTAAAACAAACCCTGATCCTCTAGAAGAGCAGCCAACACTGACAGTCTCTGATCCTCTAGAAGAGCAGCCAACACTGACAGTCTCTGATCCACACTTTGAGATCTAAGGAGAAAAGGGATGAGATAGGGGTTTTCCAGAGAAACTGGGGAAGGGTATAACACTTGAAAGATAAATAAATAAAATATGCCAAAAAAGAAAAAAATATTCTAGTTTAAAATTTTGGAGAAGATTTTGCCTAAAGTATGGATATGGTCTCTACAGGTTCTCCCTCCCATTTGTTGGGCATTTCAGTTAATCTCATATATGTTGGGTCCTGGGATCCTCTTATTTTCCTTGAATCTGGGACTTGTTTGTGGCTACACTCAGTTCCCAATCCCCCATTGCTACACACCTATGTTCAACTTCTTGACCCTCTGTATATCATCCCCGTCTCCTCCCATACATAATCCTGACTTCCTTCCTACCCCTTTCTGTTCCTCCAGAGTTCCCCCCAATCCAACCCACTACTTCCCATGAGTATTTGTTCCCTGTTCTAATAAGGACAGAAGCATCCACATTTTGGAATTCCTTCTTCTTGAGTTTCACCTGCTCTGTGAATTGTATCTTGAGAATTCCAAGCTTTTGATCTAATATCCAATTATCACTGAGTATATACTATGTGTGTTCTTTTGTGACTGGGTTACCTCACTTAGGATGATATCTTCAAGTTTCATCCATTTCCTAAGAATCTCATGAAGTCATTGTTTTTAATAGGTGAGTAGTACTCCACTGTGTAAATGTACATTTTATGTATCAATTTCTTTGATACATCTGGGCTCTTTCAAGTTTCTGCCATTATAAATAAGACTTTTATGAACATCATGGAGCATGTGTCCTTATTATATGTTGGAACATCTTTTGGGTAGATGCCCAGGAGTGGTATAGCTGGGTCCTCAAATAGTACTATGTCCAATTTGGTGAGAAACCACAAAACTGATTTCCAGTGTGGTGTACCACCATCAGTGGAGAAGTGTTCCTCTTTCTCCACATCCTCACCAGCATCTGTTGTCTCCTCAGTGTATTATCTTAACCATTCTGACTGGTGTGAGGGGAAATCTCAGGATTGCTTTGATTTGCATTTCCCTGATGACCAAGGATATTGAAACATTATTTAGGTACTTCTTGGCCATTAAATATTCCTCAGTTGAGAATTCTTTGTTTAGCTCTGTACCCCATTTTTAATAGTATTATTGGGTTCTCTAGAGTCTAACTTCATGAGTTCTTTATGTATATTGGATATTAGCCCTCTATTGGATGGAGGATTGGTAAAGATTGTCTCCCACTTTGGTGATTGTTGTTTTGTCCTACAGAAAGTGTCCTTTGCCTTTCAGAACATTTGCAATTTTATGAGTTCCCATTTGTCTATTGTTGATCTTAGAGCATAAGCCATTGGTGTTCTGTTCAGGAAATTTCCCCTGTGCCCATGTGTACAAAGCTCTTCCCCATTTTCTCTTCTATTAGTTTTAGTGTAAATGGTTTTATGTGGATATCCTTGATCCACTTCTTCTTGAGCTTTGTACAAGGGGATAAGAATGGATCAATTTGCATTCTTCTACATGTTGACCACCAATAGAACCAGCACCATTTGTTGAAAATGCAATCTTTTCCACGGAATGATTTTAGTTCCTTTGTCAAAGATCAAGTGACCATAGATGGGTGGGTTCATTTCTGGGTCTTCAATTATATTCAACTTATCTACCTGCCTGTCTCTGTACCAACACCATACAGTTTTTAATCACTATTGCTCTGTAATACAGCTTGAGGTTAGGGATGGTGAATCCTCCTAGAAGTTCTTTTATTGTTGAGAATAGTTTTCACCATCTTGGGTTTTTTTGTTATTCCAAATGCATTTGCACTTTCTAAGTCTATGAAAAAGTGAGTTAGAATTTTGATAGGGATTGCATTGAATCTGTAGTTTGCTTTTGGCAAAATGGCCATTTTTACTATATTAATCCTGCCACTCCATGACTATGGGGGCAGGGAGGGGTCTTTCCATCTTCTAAGATCTTCAATTTCTTTCTTCAGAGACTTGAAGTTCTTATGCAGATCTTTCACTTGCTTAGTTAGAGTCACACTGAGGTATTTTATATTATTTGTAACTATTATGCAGAGTGTCATTTCTCTAATTTCTTTCTCAGCCTGCTTAACCTTTGTGTAGAGGAAAGCTATCGATTTGTTTCAGTTAATTTTAGATCCAGACACTTTGAAGTTGTTTATCTGCTGTAGGAGTTCTTTGATGGAATTTTAGGGGTCATTTAATTATACTATCATGTCATGTGAAAATAGTGATATTTTGTCTTCTTTCTTTCCAATTTGTATACCTAAGGCCCACTTTTGTTGTCTAATTGCTTTGGCTAGGATTTCAAGTACTGTATTGAGTAGGCCAGAAGAGGGTGGACAGCCTTGTCTAGTCCCTGATTTTAGTGGGATTTTAGAGTTCAAGTTTCTCTCTATTAAGATTGATGTTGGCTACTGGTTTGCTGTACATTGCTTTTACTGTGTTTAAGTATGGGCCTTGAATTCTTCATCTTCCACTAAGAAAATAGTAGGCTTCAGTAAATGGTGCTCAGAGAATTTGTTACACAGTTGAAAGAATGAAATTATGAATTTAAGCTCTTTGCTAATACCACACATAAGAATAAATTAAAAATGAATTAAATTATAAAAAAATTGATATGATAGAATTCCTAGCCAAAAAAAAAGGTCATATACTTAATAGTGTTTTTGGATAATGATCTCAAGTTTAATACAAAAATAATAAGTTGCTATGGAATAATAAAAATAGGATTATGGCAAAGTAAATGTGTAGCATTGCAACAAAACAATGGAGAAAATTAAAAAATGAACACCTCATAGAATGGAAGTGTTTTTTCAGTTATATAATTAATAAGATATTAATCTTCACACTATATAAGGATCCATGATGCCTTGGGTTTTACTCCAGGTGTATCATAATCAGGATTTAATAGTAAAAGCCTACAATCCCAATACTTGGCTGGTGGAGGCAGGAAGATCAGAAATTTAAGTCCTTTCTCTACTACATAAACAACTTTGAAGGCAACATGGGATACTCAAGATTCTGTTTTTAAAAGCATAAACAAACATCCCCCAAATTATACAATGAAACTATATATACAAATCAATGTTTAAAAACAAATAAATAGTAAGATTTTAAAATCAACACAACAAACCCCCACCTAACTGAAAATGGGTAAAGTGACTCCATGACCATTTTTCAAAAAAAGATATACAGAGGTGTAACAGTTATATAAAAAGCTACTTGATATCAATAATAAGCAGAGAAATACAATTTGAAGCTACTTTGAAATATCACCTGTTTTGTGACTATTAGTTTCAAAGTTATTCCCTCTTGGATACAGACTCATAAAATTCAAGTAGCTAAGGAAATCTATGAGACCCAGGAAGCTCTTGAAACCTGCAGGTTATGGAATCAGTTCACAAAGGTACAACCAATACCAGTTGGTGGGGGAGCCTTGCAAGTTGAGCAGGAAGTTTACTGGATGCCATCTTCATGAGTTATCCTCACTTTAGCATTGTCTGTCCAATGACACAGTTACCCTAGTAAATACATTGTCCCCCTATTTAGAATGGAGGCAAATAATTTCCTCCCTGTGTAACTAGAGTCTTATCTGAGGCAAACAAATTAATTCACCTCTTCTCAAGATACAATTTTTTAGCCAGTCATTATTG
Organism: Rattus rattus; assembly: GCF_011064425.1. NCBI lineage: Eukaryota > Metazoa > Chordata > Mammalia > Rodentia > Muridae > Rattus > Rattus rattus. The sequence goes on along the minus strand of NC_046161.1, from coordinate 13,420,097 downwards.
CTGAAGAAAAAGACAAAGAAAATGTCAGATATTGAGACATGGACATGCACATATGAAACAAAGTATTTTTCAGATTTACGTTGGAAGGAAATTCTGACATTTTTCAATGACATTGGCTGATCTAGCTTAGGTGGAATAAGCAAAACATAGGAAGACAAGCTTTGTGCAATCCCACTTCTAAGTACAATTTTCTTCTATGTGGATAGCAAAAGAGTTAGACTTGTATAAGCTCAGGGAAGAATTTAATTGGTTTTAGAGACTGAAAATCAAAGGAAATAGCCAAAGAGTATTTATCAAAGGGTGAACATTTTAACTAAATATGCTGGTAACATAATGCATAGGGTAATGACTGTGGATTATAATTATGTGCATTGTACTTGAATTGGCTAAGTAGATTTAGCTGTTTTGCCAACCACTTACGAGCTATGGTTGCTCTAAGAGATGCTGGATATGATAAGTCACTTGTTTGTCACAGTTTTATAATCACTAAAATAATCTCACCTTCTAAATGCACAAGATTTTATGAAATATACATGAATAACTTTCTCTTTCCATACAAACCTGAACTACATGTCTGTTAGATCTCTTTGCATTACAATACAGCATGAGTTCTCCACTAATAAATGTTTTGCTAATTGTTAAATCTATTATTGAATATTACATACTGAACCATCCAATATTATCAATAGTTAAACCTTCATTTTAAAAACATTTTTCCACACTTTGGATTACTGCTGTTATATGCATGCTTGCTCATAAGAATTTTATCTTCTTGATAAAGTGAAATTTTCTTCTAGCAACTGTTTTATGTGTACTTTATTCTAGGTTTGCTAAATATCTTTAATCCAGCTGTCTCTTTGTTTGGCTAGCTCAGCTCTTTCTGTGATCTCAGTGTTTTCTGTACAATCCAATCTTCAGCCTTCTTTAATGTAAGAATATCGCATATCAAAATGATACATTCATGCTTTGTTCACATTTACTCCTCCATGACCATCTCTACTTACTCTTCTTTCAATACTTTTCTCTCTACAACCTCCCTTCTACATGTCATGTATATGTTAAAGAATATATATATATATATATATATATATATATATATATATATATCAATGTAAATTTCACAATTGTGAGAAAGCATTTAATGTTTGTCCATTTCTGGTATGGTTCTCTAGGCATCATGTCCAGTTACATCTATATTCTTGCAAATAGTATAATTTAGTCCTCTTTCAAGAATGAATAAACTCCATTGTGTATATGTACTTTGTTTTTCTCCACTCATCTATTGATAAATATTAAGTTTGATTTTTCATTTTGGCTATTGTGAATACTTCAGCCACGAACATGGACATTTATATATCTTTATGACATATTGCCTTGGAGTCCTTACATGGAATATGTAAGAAGAATATACCTTTTCCATATGGCATTTATGTATTTATATTAGGTAAACCTTTTCTTATCTCAAATGTGGCTACACTATGTGAGATTTTGATGGATAATATGTTTCTATTTCTCTGAAATAACACTGATTTGTTGTTATTTTCTTTTCTCAATAATTACAATTCTTAAAAGAGTGAGATGATATAATTTGAATTAAATCAAAGTATAACTTTTGACAGGAAAAATAAGGTCTAGTGATCCAATGACTAGCAATCTATTGTTAATACTGGAATACATACTTGAATTTAATTTTTGGTTTTTTCTATTGCCCATAACAAATATTTTATTGGTACTATTTTGTTTATATTGTCAGTTTTCCACACACATTTCTTGTTTTTGTTGGTCAAAAATTACAATTTTATATATAAATTACCAGTTGTGTTTTAGAATCTGAAATACCGTTATCCACTTTAAATAATATAGAAGAAATATAATATTTCTGCAGTTGTTTATATGTTTTTATTATAATTATAATTCATAAAACATTAATTGAACAAATTTATGGTTTTCATTGTGATGCTATCCCTTCCCTGTAATGTATTTATGACATTCTTATAGCCCCTCTTCTATGTTGAAGTAATTAAACATTTCTAAATAACTTTTTATTTGTGTTTATTATGTATGCATTACATAGCTTTGCCTCTGTCTTTGTCTACTTACATTCATTTTCCTGTAAGTGACAGAATTTCTTTCTTCAACTGAAATTAACTTTTAACATACAATTTAATGAATTTTCCTGGGTCTTTTTCATTAATGTATATGGTTATATTTTGCTTCTATTTGCTCAGCAATTCCCCATTTATCTCCCTGAAGCTTCTACTGGTCTCTTTCCACCTGAAAATAACTTTGTTTTCTGTTGTGATATATTCTGAATATTAATATGATTTTTACTCTAACTACTTTCCCCTCAGTTCTCAGTTGTTATGCCTCACAGACCGTTTATACACCTTACTCCTATTCACCTTGTCTCTTTTGTACTTTCATATAGGAACACACACACAGACACACACACACCCCTGCACATATATACACAAACATACACTCTAGATTCTATACAAGAAAGAAAATATGACTTTCTGAGTCTTACTCTGCAGTGCTGTGAATGAATATAATTTTCTTTAACCCCATGAAATAAAGAAATGACAGGAAAAGGAGAAAATGCTGAGAAAAATGAGGAGGAAAAAAGAGGAGGAGAAAGCAATGAGAAAGAGATTGAGGGAGAAGGAAAGAGCATTGTATATGAGAGTGGGAAAGAAAGAGAAAGAAACAGAGATACAGAGAGAAAGCACAAGATTTGTCTTGTGTTAAGAAATCCCCAACTGCTGAGTCATTTCTTTTGCTATTATAGAGCCCACGGTCAGGTAAAATTGCAGGTTAGAATATTTGAAATCTTCTCTGGTCATGTATCTTCCATACCGTATTAGCGATATACTCCAGCATATATGGTAATTGAGAGAAACCTTTATTCTTCCAATTCCCAATGCCTAGAACAATTTCTAGATTGTTGATGTGTCAGACATTTTTTACTACTAAATATTATCTCAGTATCAGAAGATTTGTGAATGTCTGTTTTCACAGTCTTAGTGGCCTAGGACGATTTTCATTTACAGGAGAAGAGAAAAAGCCTTTGTGCTAGAGATTTGGGAAACCTGTCAGGTCAAGACAAATAAGTTAATGAGCAGTTTTGTTAGGAACAAAGTCTATGGTTTTCTTCTAAAACCAGCAGCAATTGTGAAGCTGAGCTAACATAAAAGATTGCAGTTGTTCCAGGGAGGGAGTAGGTAGGGTTATTGAATGTGGTGTGAAGACTGTACTAGTTTTACTTTATGCTTATCCTAAATAAGTGTTATCTTGGTTGTTCTATGACTCTCACTGACTCTTGGAGGTCTGGCTATGTTGACTTCCTGATTTGCAAGCTCTTGCCTTTTCATTAATTATATTTGTTTTTCTTATTATAACTGTTTTATACTCTCAGAATCAGAGTACACACCTCTATTTTGTAAAGTCATAAGCAGAAAACAAAGTTCTTTACTGTAAACATTGAATTCCTGTGGATACAGTAAGCTGTAGTCTATGGTGAGACATGGCAGCATTGAAGGAGATGTGGAATAACCGCAGAGCAAACAGAGTTGATTCTTGTCTTTGTTATTTTCATACAGTGGGACAGAATTATTATATATATATATATATATATATATATATATATATATATATATTCCCAGTTCACACTTTTTCCATATAGAGATTATTCTGGGTACATTCATGTATATGTGAAAATACATCCATGAGTATATGAAAACCATAGGACTGCCTCAGTTTTTATTTCTCCTGCAACAGGTCTTCCTTGTTTTTGAAGACAGGGATTATCACAGTCAAGTAGACCAGTTTTGTTGGCCTGTGATCCCCAGAGATCTGCTGTGTCTGCAGCCTCTTCATAGGATGAAAACCATTTATAAATTAGCCAATTTTGTACATGAGTTTTAGGGATCAAACTGAAATCAGCATATCCACACTGTAAAGAGTGTATCAAGAAAGTTATCTCCATAAATTGCAACTAGATTTTCTTTTTGTAGTTTTCTTTTTCTCCATCTTTATTAACTTGGGTATTTCTTATTTACATTAGGATTGTTATTCCCTTTCCTGATTTCAAGGCCAAAATCCGCCTAGCCCCTCCCCCATCCCTTCTATATGGGTTTCTCCTCCCAACCCTCCCCCCATTACCACCCTCCCCCCAACAATCCCGTTCACTGGGTGTTCAGTCTTGGCAGGACTAAGTGCTTCCCCTTCCAATGGTGGTCTTACTAGGCTATTCATTGCTACCTATGCGGTTGGAGCCCAGGGTCAGTACATGTACAGTCTTTGGGTAGTGGCTTAGTCCCTGGAAGCTCTGGTTGGTTGGCATTGTTATTCATATGGGGTCCTGAGCCCCTTCAAGCTCTTTCAGTCCTTTCTCTGATTCCTTAAACAGGAATCCCATTCCCAGTTCAGTGGTTTGCTGCTGACATTCGCCTACATATTTGCTGTATTCTGGCTATGTCTCTCAGGAGAGATCTATATCCGGTTCCTGTCAACCTGCACTTCTTTGCTTCATCCATCTTATCTAGTTTGGTGATTGTATATGTATGGGTCACCTGTGGGGCAGGCTCTAGATGGGTGTTCCTTCTGCCTCTGTTCTAAACTTTACCCTATTCCCTCCCAAGGGTATTCTTGTTCCCCTTTTAAAGAAGGAGTGAAGCATTCGAATTTTGGTCATCCTTCTTGAGTTTCATGTGTTCTGAGCATCTAGGGTAATTCAAGCATTTGGGCTAGTAGCCACTTCTCAATGAGTGCATACCATGTATGTTTTTCTGTGATTGGGTTACCTCACTCAGGATGATATTTTCCAGTTCCATCCATTTGCTATGAATTTCGTAAAGTGATTATTTTTGATAGCTGATTAGTATTCCATTGTGTAGATGTACCACATTTTCTGTATCCATTCCTCTGTTGAAGGGCATCTGGGTTCTTTCCAGCTTCTGGCTATTATAAATAAGGCTGCTATGAACATAATGGAGCACGTGTCTTTTTTATATGTTGGGGCATCTTTTGGATATATGCCCAAGAGAGGTACAGCTGGGTCCTCATGTAGTTCAATGTTCAATTTTCTGAGGAACCTCCAGACTGATTTCCAGAATGGTTGTACCAGTCTGCAATCCCACCAACAATGGAGGAGTGTTCCTCTTTCTCCACATCCTCGCCAGCATCTGCCATCACCTGAGTTTTTGATCTTAGCCATTTTGACTGGTGTGAGGTGAAATCTCAGGGTTGTTTTGATTTGCATTTCACTTATGACTAAAGATGTTGAATATTTCTTTAGGTGCTTCTCAGCCAGACAGCATTCCTCAGCTGTGAATTCCTTGTTTAGCTCTGAACCCCATTTTTTAATAGGGTTTTTTGTCTCCCTGCAATATAACTTCGTGAGTTCTTTGTATATTTTAGATAAAAGCCCTCTATCAGTTTTAGGATTGGTAAAGATATTTTCCCAATCTGTTGGTTGCCATTTTGTCCTAACAACAGTGTCCTTTGCCTTACAGAAGCTTTGAAATTTTATGAGATCCCATTTGTTGATTCTTGATCTTAGAGCATAAGTCATTGGTGTTTTGTTCAGGAAATTTTCTTCATTGCCCATGTGTTCGAGATGCTTCCCAACTTTTTCTTCTATTAATTTGAGTGTATCTGGTTTGATGTAGAGGTCCTTCATCCACTTGGACTTAAGCTTTGTACAGGGTGATAAGAATGGATCGATCTGCATTCTACATGCTGATCTCCAGTTGAACCAGCACCATTTGCTGAAAATGCTATCTTTTTTCCATTGGATGATTTTGGCTCCTTTGTCAAAAATCAAGTAACCATAGGTGTGTGGGTTCATTTCTGGGTCTTCAATTCTATTCCATTGGTCTATCTGTCTGTCTCTGTACCGATACCATGCAGTTTTTATCACTATTGCTCTGTAATACTGCTTGAGTTCAGGGATAGTGATACCCCCAGAAGTCCTTTTATTGTTGAGGATAGTTTTAGCTATGCTGGGTTTTTTGTTATTCCAGATGAATTTGCAAATTGTTCTGTCTAACTCTCTGAAGAATTGGATTGGAATTTTGATGGGGATTGCATTGAATCTGTAGATCGCTTTTGGTAAAATGGCCGTCTTTACTATATTAATCCTGCCAACCCATGAGCATGGGAGATCTTTCAGTAGTTTTTTTAGTAAGAAAGAAAGTTGCCAGCGAATATTAGGTAGTACTTGTTTTCCTTAGTGGTGTGAAGCATAAATAATGTGAAGGAGCATCACTAGCATTTGGAGTGGTCAGTCACCTTAAACACAGAATGAAATATCCATGATGCCCAATACTTTCAGAAATTTACTTATAAAGAAAAAATCATAATTATAAATCCGATACAAGTGGGTTACAGTCTACCTAAAATCATTGCACTCAATCCTTAGCAACACACATGAAGGAATGAAGGAAGGAATGAAGGAAGGAAGGAAGGAAGGAAGGAAGGAAGGAAGGAAGGGAAGAAGGAAAGAGGGATAAAAGGAAGGAAAAGAAGAAAAGGAAGAAAAATATGGAAGGGAAAGGAAGCAAAAATGAAAAATGAAAGAAAGGGATAAAAGGATGATGGAAGGATTAAGGGAAGAGCACATACACACACATACACACGAGATAGAGATAGAGATAGAGATAGAGATAGAGAGAGAGAGAGAGAGAGAGAGAGAGAGAGAGAGAGAGAGAGAGAGAGAGAGAGAGAGTTAGAGAGAAACACACACCATGGGACAGAAGGTTAAAGGAGTACTTTTGGTTTTCATCTGCATCCAGAGCTGACACTGTGCCACAGCTCTCTCTACCCAGGTCCTTCTGGTCTCTCCAAGAATGCTGACACACCAGAAAGCACAGTTATAATGGCCACTTCTGCTTCAAAGGGCCTGCCCGGGTCTCAGGACACAGGAACCAAGGAGCAGTCTGGGACATGATCCTTCCAGTTTCCATCTGCACCCAGAGATGACCCTGTGCCACAGCTCTCCACACACAAATCCTGCCAGAAGAGAACTGGTCTCCAAGAAGTGTTAACACATAGGCTTAAAGGAGGTTGAAATCACCGTCAGCAACAACAAGACCCATTAAGAGCAGAGATAAACAGATGGAAAGAGGCAAGTATAAGAACCTAAGAAACAGAAACCATGTCCACTTGGAATCATCAGAACCCAATTCTCTGACTACAACAAATACTGGGCAAACCACAACAATAGAAAAGTAAGATTCTGGTTTAAAACTCACACCTCATGATGATGTTAGTTGACTTTAGGAAAGATACAAATAACTTCTTTAAGAAAATACAGGACAAAACAGGTAAACAGATAGAAACCCTTAAAGAAGAAACACAAAAATCCCTTAAAGAATTTCAGGAAAACACAACCAAACAGGTAAAGGAATTGAAAAAAACCATCCAGGATCTAAAAATGGAAATAGAAACAATAAAGAAATCACAAAGGGATGCAACCCTGGAGATAGAAAACCTAGACAAGAGATCAGGAGTTATAGATGTAAGCATTACCAACAGAATACAAAAGATGGAAGAGAGACTCTCAGGTACAGAAGATACCATAGAAAACACTGACACAAGAGACAAAGAAAATGCAAACCACAAAAAGCTCCTTAACCAAAACAGCCAAGAAATCGAGAAAAGAATGAGAAGATCACACCTAAGGGTAACAGATAAAGAAAAGAGTGAAGATTCCCAACTTTAAGGGCCAGAAAATTTGTTCAACAAAATTATAGAAGAAAGTTCCCCTAACCTAAAGACAGAGATGCCCATGAACATACAAGAAACCTACAGAACTCCAAATAGATTGGACCAGAAAAAAAGTTCTTTCCATCACATAATATCCAATAAGCCAAATAAACAAAACAAAGAAAGAATATTAAAAGCAGTAAGGGGAAAAGGTCAAGTAACATACAGACTTACCAGAATTATACCAGGCTTCTCAACAGAAACAACAAAAGCTAGAAGATCCTGTGCAGATACCATACAGACCCAAAGAGAACACAAATGCCAGTCCAGGTTACAATATAAAGCAAAACTCTCAATTACTGGAGATGGAGAAACCAAGATATTCCATGAAAATTCCAAATTCACATGATATATTTCCACAAATCTAGCCCTACAAAGGATGATACATGGAAAACTCCAACAAAGGAGAGAAACTACACCCTAGAAAGAGCGAGACATTAATCTTCTCTCAAGAAACTCAAAAGAAGCTGAATAACACTCAACTCAATGATAATTTGGTCAATGAAAAAATGAGGAAAGAAATTAAAGACATTTTAGAATTTAATGAAAATGAAGGCACAGCATGCCCAAACTTATGGGGTACAATGTAAGCAGTGCTAATAGGAAAACTCATAGCTCTGAATACTGCCAAAAAGCAACTGGATAGAGCATACACTACCAGCTTGACAATACACCTGAAAGTTCTAGAACAAAAAGAAGGAAATACACATAAGATGAGGAGACCACAGGAAATAATCAACCAAGAGCTGAAATCAACCAAGTAGAAACAAAAAGAACTATACAAAGAATCAACAAAACCAGAAGCTGGAACTCTGAGAAATTCAACAAGATAGATAAATCCTTAGCCAGACTAAGCAGTGGGAACAGAGACAGTATCCAAATTAACAAAGTCAGAAATGAAAATTTAGACATGACAACAGAAACTGAGAACATTAAAAAATATATCAGATCCTACTACAAAAGCCTATACTCAAAAAAAAAAAAAAAAAAACTGGAAAACATGGATGAATTGGGTGATTTTCTAGGCAGATACCAGGTACCAACATTAAATCAGGGTCAGATAAACCATCTAAACAGTCCCATAATGCCTAAAGAAATAGAAGCAATCATTAAAACTCTCACAAATAAACAAACAAACAAGCAAAAAACCACCAAACAAACAAACAAAAAACAACAACAAAAAGAGCCCAGGACCAGATGGGTTTAGTGCAGAATTCTATCAGACACTCATAGAAGATCTAATACCAATACTCTTCAAACTATTGCAGAAAACAAAAACAGAAGGAACACTTCCCAATCAAATCTATGAAACCACAACTACACTTATACCTAAAGCACACATAGGCCTAACAAAGAAAGAACTTAAAACCAATTTCCCTTATGAATATCAACGCAAAAATATTCAATAAAATTCTCCCAAAATGAATCCAAGAACACAACAAAATGATCATGTATCATGGTCAAGTAGGCTTCATCCCAGGGTCACGGATGGTTCAATATATAGAAATTCATCGACATAAACCACTATATACACAAACTCAAAGAAAAATCCACATGATCATCCCAGTAGATGCTGAAAAACCATTTGACAAATGCTTTCATGCTAAAAGTTTGAAAATATCAGGAATTCAAGGGCCATACTTAAACACCATAAAAGCAATAAACAGCAAACCAATAGCCAATATCAAATGGGGAGAAACTTGAAACAGTCCCACTACAACCAGGAAATAGACAAGGATGCCCACTCTTTTCCTTATCTATTCAACATAGTACTTGAATTCCTAGCCAGAGAAATTAAGCAACAAAGCAAGGTCAAATGGATAAAAATTGGAAAGGAAGAAGTCAAAACTATCACTATTTGCAGATGATAGAATAATATATTTAAGTGACCCCAAAATTCCAACAGAGAACAGTTGATAAACAATTTCAGCAAAGTGGCTGGGTATAAAATTAACTCAAACAAATCAGTAGTCTTCCTCTACTCAAAGGTTAAACAGGACGAGAACGAAATTAGAGAACTAAAACCCTTAAAAATAGTCACAAGTAATATAAAATATCTTGGTGTAACTCTAACCAAGCAAGTGAATATTGATATGACAAGAACTTCATATCTTTCAAAAAAATGATTGAAGATCCCAGGAGAAGGAAACTTCTCCCATAATCATTGATATAATTAATATAGTAAATATGACCATTTTGCCAAAAGCAATCTACAGAGTCAATGCAATTCTCATCAAAATTCCAACTCAATTCTTCATAGAGTTAGGAAGAGCAATTTGCAAATTCATTTGGAATAACAAAAATCCCAGGATAGTGAAAACTGTCCTCAACAATGAAAGAACAAATAGGGAAATCACCATCCCTGACGTCAAATTGTATTACAGAACAATAGTGATTTAAAAAAAACTGCATAGTGTTAGTACAGAGACAGGCAAGTAGATCAATGGAATAGAATTGAAGACCGAGAAATGAATCCACACAGTTATAGTCACTTGATCTTTGACAATGGAGGTAAAACCATCCAGTGGGGAAAAGATAACATTTTCAACAAATGGTTCTAGTTGAACTGGAGGTCAGCCTGTAGATAAATGTAAATCAACCCATTCTTATTGCCCTGTACAAATCTCAAGTCAGAGTGCATCAAGGACCTCCACATAAAACCAGACACATTGAACATTATAGAAGAGAAAGTGGGGAAGAGCCTTGAAAACATGCACACAGGGGAGTATTTCCTGAAAAGAACACCAATGGCTTATGCTTTAAGATCAACAGTAGAAAAATGACACCTCATAAAATTGCAAATCTTATGAAAGGCAAAGGAAACTGTCATTTGGAGAAAATGGAAACCAGCAGATTGGGAAAAGATGTTTACCAATCCTACATCTGATAGAGGGCTAATATCCAATACATACAAAAAAAAAACCAAAAAACAAAAAACAAAAAGCAAAACAAAACAAAAAAAACTCAAGAAGTTAGACTCCAAGGAATCAAATAACCCTATCAAAAAAATGGGGGGTAATGCTGAACAAAGAATTCTCAACTGAGGAATATCTAATGGCCAAGAAGCACCTAATGAAATGTTCAAACTCCTTAGTCATCAGGAAATGCAAATCAAAACAACTCTGAGATTCCACTTCACATCAGTCAGAATAGCTAAGATAAAAAAAAAAAATCATGTGACAACAAATGATGGTGAGAATGTAGAAAATGAGGAACATTCCTCCATTGTGGGTGGGATTGCAACTGCTATAAACACTGTGGAAATTAGTCTGGCATTTCTTCAGAATATCTTATATAGTATTACCTCAGGAACAAGCTATATCACTCCTGGGCATATACCCAAATGATGTTCCAAAATATAACAAGGACATATGCTCCACTATGTTCATTGCAGCCTGATTTATAATAGCCAGAAGCTTGAAAGAATGCAATTGTCCTTTAACAGAGGAATGGATACAGAAAATATGGTACATTTACACAGTGGAGTACTACCCTGCTATTAAAAACAATGAGCTCATGAAATTCATAGGCAAATGAATGAAACTAGAAAATATCATCCTTTGTGAGGAAACACAATCACAAATAACACACATGGTATGTACTCACTGGTAAGTAGATATTACCCCCAAAGCTTGGAATACCCAAGATATAATTCACGGACCATGTGAAACTCCAGAAGAAGGACCAAAGTGCGAATGTTTCATTTTTTCGTAGAAGGGAGATCAAAATACTCACAGGAGGAAATATGGAAACGAAATTTGGAGCAGAGACTGAAGGAAAGGCCATCCAGAGACTGCCCTACCTATGGTTCCAGCCCATATGTAACCACCAAACCCAGACAATATTTCAGACACCAAGAACTGCATGCAGAGAGGAGCCTAATCTAGCTGTCTCCTGAGATGCTCTGCCAGAGCCTAACAAATACAGATGTGGATGCTTACGGCCAATCATTGAACTGAGAACCAGCTACTCAATGGTGGAGTTAGAGAAAGGAAAGGATTGAAGGAGCTGAAGGATTTTGCAACCCCGTTTGGAAGAACAAAAATATCAACCAAGCAGTCACTCACCCCCGCCCCCCGCCAGAGCTCCCAGAGTCTATACACCATCCCAAGTGTACACAGGGATGGACCTATGGCTGCGGCCGCTTATGTAGCAGATGATGGCCTTGTTGGGCATCGATGGGAGGAGAGGATCTTGTTCGTGCCAAGGCGTGATGCCCCAGTTTAGGGGAATGTCAGGGAGGGATGGTGGGAGACTGTTGGTGGGTGGGTGAAGGAGCACCCTCGTAGAAGCAGGGGGATGAAGGATGTGGTAGGTTTTCTGGAGGGAAACCAGGAAAGGGGATAACATTTGAAATGTAAATTTAAAAAAAATACAATAAAAAAAGAAGAAGAAAAGGAGTACTTTATTTTATTTTCTCTGTATAAAAGTCATTCAGAGGAACTAAAACCCAACCATTATTTAGGATATTTTTAATGTATATTGTGCTTTAATCATTCCCAGATCTAAATATTACATCTTGATGTTTAGCATTGATTCAAAATCAGTTCAAATGTGGAAAGCAATCTGCATGTATGGATGGTGAAAGAAAATGTAAAACGATGCAATAGCAATTTGGGAAATCTTTATGCAAAACATTTCATTTAATCATATCAGTAAAAATTGAAGTAAATCCTTCATGGGGGGCTTTCCGGTCCAATGGACCTAAATTTAATAGAAACTTGTGGTCCCTGACACCCAGGGTGACACAGATGAATATTTTATTAGATGGGACTTCCAGCACATACAAATAAATCACCCATTTAAGCCTGCAAATGTCTACCAACGTCTTAATTATGTTTTTATTTTTCCTACCTTTCTTATTGGTGTTTTTCTATGAGGATAGTTTAGTGAGAATTGTGGCTACCATCCAACTCATTTACAAGGGTGATGTCTTTTTGCTCAGTGACATTGAGTCAAACCAAAAGCCATATTGGAGTGTAAACATATCTTGGCAGTGCTCAGCTGGTGAAGCCCATGAATGATGTCGGTGGACAGTCTTTTAACAGAACTCAGATCTTATTGCCTTACTCGAACACAGTTTCCCAGCTGGAGAACATTTTATGCTAGAGAGATGGTGATATATTTTTGAAGTTTGTAAAGGTCTAAATGGGAAAGAAGGCTTTGCCTGCACTTTAATTGCTTGTAGCATACTTGAAATTTTATCTGGATAGAAAAATAAATCACAGACATCAAGCTTTGTGGTTCTCCAGAGCTGCTCATGCTTGCAGTCATTAAGAAATATAGTCAGCATTAACCATAAATCAGCTGAAATACAGAGAGCTGCTCGGAACACCTCCTCCAGCTGATGGATAGTGGCGTAGGAAAAAAGTGCTTCTCTACTATTATTCTTAGAAGAAAAATAATACTTTATTAATAAAACAAGACTCAATCCTTCCACTTAAGGATCTTTAGTTTCTTTTCTTTCAGAGAACAAATGCATTTAGTCATTTTAAAACGAGGAAATTGATGTGTACTAAGTGATATTTTCCCCCTGACTAAATGATTCAGGACAGATTTCTATTTAGCTTGCTACTATTTACTTTTCCAAGACTAGAAGAACCTTGTGGTTTTGTAGAGGAAGTGGGAGTGATCTACACAACATGGACCTCTTGGATGTATGTCTTTTCTGACCCCTCACCAGCTAATCTCTCACGTGTTCTGGAATATTCTTGTTTGGGTCTTTCTGAAACAGCCCTGATATAATGCTGAAAAAAAAAGAGGCCCATAAAGTCTGGGAATTCTGAAGACTTCTGTGAGATATCTGTTGTTGTGAAATTTGAAAGCATATATTTTGCTATTGCTTCATTCTTAGAGAGACTGGCAATGGCCAAAGTGATTGGCAGATTGTTAAACATTTTCCCTGCTAAAGCAGAGTGCAGTAGACATAGAGCAGTAGTGCTGGACTGAAGGACAATGGTGAATATGGGACATTTCTCCTGCAGAGACGTCTATGAACAAAGGTTACTAATCTGTGAATTAGCTTTGACTCCATTGTGACTAGCATTCTTTGTTTCCTATTTTGTTCTTAGTTATTTGCTTCACATCTGGAAAATACGTTAATGAATAAAAACCCCTTGAGTTTTACAAGCATGATGAAATTCTACTATTTTTATTTCACCTCAACTCTGTGCTTTCTAGTGAAAGCATCAGGGCACCAAATCCCAAATCCCACAGAAGTCAAAGGAAGAACACAAGATTTTTTGGAAATATAAACAAAAGGTAAATTTGCAGTTGTGACATTTATCATTCCAAGGAACATAGGTAATCTTGGGCTTCTGGTGTCACCCTGGCAACTGGAACAAAAACTCCAGTCACAAGGCTGAATAATGTGGTTAATAGGCACTCCTCTATTTAGCTGTCATTTTTTTTTAACACAAACCCTCAGCATTAACTGAACACTGTCCTAGTCCTACTGTGGTCAAGGATGTGTACATCAGAGGGTTCCTATACTCCCATCATCTCTGTCCTGAGCTCGTCCTGTACTTTGGCATATTCGCCCACAAGAAGCAGCTATTCTTCTTTCCACACATAATTTCAAGTAGATGCTAGTCTTAGAAATAGGTTATTACACCAGAAATAATTGCTGACTATTTGGATTTAATTAGGAAATTTTCTTAACAGTATATATATATATATATATATATATATATATATATATATTTACAAGATTAGTGCTAGAAGGCTCACACATACTTCCCTATGTAGGTCTCAAAGGGTCTCACACACTGCCCAGCATAGGTCTAGAATGGTCTCACTTCCTGCCCAGTATAGGGCTGAGAGAGAGTCTCACAGGATTCTCAGTGTATGTCTGGGTGAGTCTCACAGGATTCTCAATGTATTCTCTCACAGCACACAGGATCCACCCGGTTTGGTCATCAAAGTGAGAGATATACTTCTACTTCAAGAGAATCAGGCTGATAGCTTGGAGTGGCACAAAGTCCCACTAAAAGGGATTACTAAATATACTTGCTTATATTCATTAGTGTAAAATTTAAATTCATAGAAATATATTTTAAAATAATTCTCTATGTAATCTTTAACCTATAGCAGTTTTTTCATGATTTTAATTTCTACTGAGTTTCCCCAAGAATACAAGAATATGTAAATTTTGTTCAAAATTTACCAAGATGTCTTAACCATTAATAATTAACACTGTGGTATATTTTAAACACCATCTATTGAAATTTCCGATATTCGCACTAAAAATCATAGATAATAGAATATATTATCTCTCCTGAGAGACACAGCCAGAATATGGCAAATATATAGGCCACTGAACTGAGAACGGTACCCCCGTTGAAGGAACCAGAGAAAGGACTGAAAGAACTGAAGGGGCTTGAGACCCCGTATGAACAACAATGCCAACCAACCAGAGCTTCCAGGGACTAAGCCACTACCCAAAGACTATACATGGACCTACACTGGGCTTCAAATTCATAGGTAGCAAGGAATAGCCTAGTAGGAACACCAGTGGAAGAGGAAGCCCTTGGGACCCCCGAGTGAACAGGATTGTTGGAGGGAGGGTTGTAATTGGGGGGAGGATGGGGAGGGGAACACCCACATCGAAGGGGAAGGGGAGGGGTTAGGGGGATGTTGGCCTGGAAACTGGGAAAGGGAATAACATTTGAAATGTAAATAAGAAATACCCAAATGGAGAAAAAAAATAAAATAGCTAATATTAGATCAACTAACATCAAAGCCAAAATATAATATAGATAATTTATTTTTATGGGTAGAATTTAGTAGTCGAAAAATTCCACTTTGTTTAAAACTATGTTAAATTATTCTATTATTTTGCTATTAAATTTTACTTTTATACATAAAGTATTGTTTTAATTTTTGATTAGCTTGTCTATTTTTGATATTGAATTTTTATATTTTTGCTATTGTTATTTTTGATATTGGAATGTTAGAAAACTACATTTTCTCACATTGTATTTACAAAAGCTTTGCACATTTTTGGATACTAAACTTTTCAACATATTAACATATAAACTTTTCTTTTGCATTAGGATAGTATGCTTATTTTAAACATTGTTATCAGTTATGCATTTCATTAGAATTCCAAAGGACTTTATATTATTAGTTTATTTAAAAATAAATCAGACATGCTGGAATTTAGAGTCATAATTTGTTTACAAATGAATTGGTGAAAATAAAGGAGAAAAGTCAACAATTGTACCATTGTCTGCTACTGAATACAAGTCAGAATATTGGATAAACACTTGATGACAAATAAGAAAAAAAAACAAAAACAAAACAAAACATGAAAGTGTTAAGTGGAGAGCTTGGAGACCTGTTGTAAGTCAGTTCCAGTGACTGGCTGGTTAACTCAATGACATCAAGTCCTGTAAATGAACTCAATTCATTGTCCTGAAAAGTAGGACAATGAGTGGGTTTAGTTTGACAAAGTTGTTGCAAAATGGAAGTGGGGACAGTCTTCAAGAGACACATCAAGCCTGGAATTGGACTAATCCTTAATTATCAGGAGATTTGCAGGGCTGAGCTGCAGCCTGACCCTTCACCCATTCATGAAAGAAATTCCGAGTTTCTAAGCGGTCTTCTCTGGATGTTCTAGGTGTCCTTTTTCCCTTCCCTGTACCTCTGTGAAGTTCTGTTTCTTGTTGACCTATCTAATTTGTCAGCCCCCTTGTAAGACCTTGTTTTAGGTCCTTTCATTCTAAATTGCAACTGCAATCACTGAGAGTTTTTGTATATCAGCTTCCATTATGTGAATGTGCTTGACAGATGGTTCACTCCAGATGTTACCTTTACCATTGAGCATGGAGGACATGAAGGCTTAAGTGTCTCTGTTTGAGCTAAATGTGTCCATTCGAAGACTGTTCATTTTAGCTATTGGCTGCTGCTCCTGACCCAATTTTTTCTTCCTTATCAATACATTAGATTAGCAACTGCCAAACATACTGGAAGGCTGACACAGGAATGTGGGTGCATGATTTATTTCTTTAGCTGATTGAAAATTTACTTACTTAATGGCTGTTTCAGAGCAACAAATTGAGAATCCATTTAACTTTTAGAAGTAATGTGTTGGAGTTCATGGTAAATTTCTAGCAGTAGTCTTTTGTGAAAGTTGCATATTATTTCACGAGAATTAACTGATTGTTTTCTGTTAGTTTTTCATGTAATTTAATATTATATTCTTGTTAAATGATATCAACAATATGATTTTAAACTGTATGGTATAAGCAGTTATACACAAACAGAAATTACACAAAAGCACTAGTGATACTTGAATATTTAATTACCTTAGAGAATGTAATCTAAGATTCAAGCCCGTTATCCAATATATCAAGGCCATGACTAAAAATCATTAGTGCATTTCCTTTCTTGCTGGTCAGCCTAATTTCAGACAGATATGACTGAAGTTTTTCTGAAAAAAAAAATGATGACGGGAAATGCAAGCACCATCTATGATGTTGTTTAAGAAATAAATTCAGGACAATTTCACCATATCATCTTTTATGTTGTCTTGAAGACTTGTCCATATTTATAATTGAATACCACAGAGACAGCTTCCATTGTACTTTAATGTGCAGGAAAAATTAAATAAACATGTCGTGTAATACTTGATTAATTGTTGTTAAGAAATTTTCTACTTAATTGTTTCTCCAGCACATCTAGTACATTCTGACATGAATTCATTCATTCTTCTTTGAGAGTCTCACTCCAATCTGTCCAGTATAATTCCCTTGCCCACCATAAGACAGTCCCTTCAAAATTTTGTAGCTAGCAATCAATCAAACAACACCACCTTCTCCAAGTCCCTGAAGAAGATGTGAATTTTGGCCGAATGAGTTCAGAGAAACAAATAGCATCCACCCTGATAGACTACTTTACCTGTGAAATGCTGAGAACCCAGCAGACATTTACCCTAACTGCAATAACCATTGCACTTATCTAAACATATTTTTTTTTATTCTAGCAGTTACAAAGAGAGGTAAAAAGAGAATGTACCCTTTGATATAGTTTAATATAGTGACACTAAAAACTATTTATGAACTGAGAATGAATTTGTCTTCAGTAATAAGAATATGAAGCACAATGTTTGGAGAGTGACATAAAGGAATATTTAAAGGGATTATGTGTAAGAATATATGCTGATAATTAAACTTGGAAAATATTTTAAAACCTTTATAAGTGTTTGTATCTCAAGAAGCTAAGAAGAGAAGTAACTACAAAATTAAATGAAAAATGTGTGGAATGAAGGAAATAATGAAAATAATTGTGGAAATCAATTGATTGGACTATAACTTATGAACCAAAGACTGGAACAGATTTTAAACCCATCATAAAGTTAACTGAGAAAAAGTAATTCATAAATAAGAGAGAAAAATACTCAGTTGCTTTTACTAGTAATCACAAAATACCAAAATGTCAAAACGAAAAGATGAAATAAACTAAAGGGTGAAAAACTCAGTTGAAAATTTCATTTACATATACTATTACAGAGGTGATGGATTTCTGGTACTGTCTGGATAGACCTTGTATTGGATGGTTTCTAAGCATAAACTTGACACAAGCTAAAAATCATCAGTGAGGAAGGAGGAACCTCAGTTGGGAAAAAGCCTCCATTAGATCCAGGTTTAAGGCATTTTCTAAATTAGTGATCAATGGAGGAGGATCCAGTACATTATGGGTGGTGCCATCCCAGGCCTGGTAGTCCTGGATTCTACAAGAAGAAAGTCTAAGCAAGCTAGGGTAAGCAAGCCAGTAAGCAATCCCCGTACATGGCCTCTGGATCAACTCCTGCCTTCTGGATTTCTTGTTTTGACAATCTCTAGTGATGGATTAAAACTTGGAAGTGTAGGCCAAATACACTCTTTCTTCCCCAACCTGCTTTGTGGTTATGATATTTAATCACAGTAATAAAACTGTAATAAAGACAGAGGTGTTGCCAAAAACAAGATACTACTATCTCATCTGCTGGAAATGAAAATTTCCATATCTTCTTTACATTTGGAGGTAGTGAATAATCGGGTCCATATTATAAACTCGTGCTTTTAAAATCTGTGCATTTTATTACTTACATATTTAAAAAATGATATATGAAAACAAATATAAATATAAATAGAAAATATAAACATTCTATATGTATTATACATAGTTTATAAGTAGGTAAGACACTGATTCAGGAGAAAGGTAAAAATTTTTCCAAAATTGTTTGGCAAATCAAAGAAAGTTATAACAAAAAAGCATTGGAAGAAAGGAAGGGTAAGGAGGAAGAGAAAGAACAGAAGTGTTTGGTGGAAAGAACTGCTGAGTGAGGAGTCAGAATGTCAGAGGTTTGTGTAGATCATGATTTCTGACACATGCCTTTCAGCATTCAAACATAAGATAAGGCAAGTGGAACTGGATTCTCCTCCTCTTCCTCCTCCTCCTCCTCCTCCTCCTCCTCCTCCTTCTCTTCCTCCTCTTTCTACTCCTTTCTTGCTCATATATAAACTGTTAATGATAAAGATACAATCTGTGTAATTAAGATTTATTATTAAGTTGAAGAACATGAAATATTTACACCCTAAGTTATAGAATAGTAGACTGACTACTGAAAGATATGATAATGTTGCAGTATACTTGTACAGTCAGAATCATGTCTTTGGAAAATACTCAATATTTCCTGTATTTTGGCACAAAATATGCCTGATGAAAACATACCTAAATCTGGCCATGGATAGGCCTCGAAGGCTTATTTAAGTCAGAGGTTCCAAACAAGGTCCTGCGAATGATCTGACTCATTAGAAAAGGACACAAGGTGGAAATCCATTTTTTTAAATAAACTCAAGTAATTCTCAGTTGCAATATTCTGGTTATAGCCATTTTATAATCTGATCAATGGAACCCTGGGGCAAAAGGCATATTTATGGTCCCATCTTTCCTCCAGTTTTAAGATGCTCTTGACACACATAACCAAACTCAGAAAGGAATCTCATTAAATTTTTGTGTCATTTTGAAATTATTTTTTAATAAAATAAAAAACAATTTTGAGGAAACTGAATTATTCTTCAATTAATATATCAATACTGGCCTCTCTGCACATAAATTGATCTTATATTCTCTTGTATAATTTTGGACAATTCTAAATAAAAGAAATATAAATGATTTCAAATTAAGTAACTTCAAATTCAATTTAAGAACTTAAAATTTTTCATCATAATCTGTTCAGATGATTTACCAATTTAACAGCAATTTTGAAGTAAGTATCTGACTTACGTCCTACAAATTTAGTTTAAATAATTTTGAAAATTATTAAGTGTGGCAGATTCAAAGACTGAACAGGGTGAGCATTTCAAAGGTATCGGGTGATACTTCACAGTGATAAGAATGCCTTCCTATATGTTAAGTCTAAACAGAAAAGCTGTATTACAGAGCAGTAGTAATAAAAAATTGTACAATACTGGTATAGAGACAGGGAGGTATATGAATGGAATAGAATTGAAGACCAAGAAATGAACCCACACACCTATGGAAAATAGATCTTTGAGAAAGGAACAAAAAACATCCAGTGGAAAAAAGTTAACATTTCTAAAAAATGGTGTTGGTTCAACTGGCAGTAAGGATGTAGAAGAATGCAAATCAATTCATTCTTATCACCCTGTACAAAGTTCAAATCCAAGTAGATCAAAGACCTCCACATAAACCCAGATACACTCAAACTAATAGACAAAATAATGGGGAAGACCCTGGAACACATGGAAACAGGGGAATATTTTCTGAACAAAGGCTTATACTTTAAGATAGAAAATCAACAAATGGGGGAGCCTTCAGGAAACAGTAACTGAGGAGAAGTCAGGGACAGGATCCTTCTGGTTTCCTCCTGTGCCCAGAGGTGACATTGTAACACAGCTCTCTATCCCACTGGGAGAAAGCCAGTCTCCAGGAGAACTGACACAGGCTTAAAGGAGGGTCAAGTCACTGTCAGGGACAGCAAGAACAGCCAACACCAAAGATAACCAGATAGTGAGAGGCAAGCACAGGAACCTAAACAACAGAAACCATGACTACTTGGCATCATCAGAGACCATTTCACCAAAAGCAAATACTGGATATCCCAACACACAGGAAAAGCAAGATTTGGATTAAAAAAAAATCTCATGATGATGACAGAGGACTTTAAGAAGGATATATCTACCTACCTTAAAGAAACACAGGACAACAAAGGTAAACAAGTAGAAGCCCTTAAAGAGGAAACACAAAAATCCCTTAAAGAATTACAGGAAAACACAACCAAACAGGTGAAAAAAATTGAACTACACCATCCAGGATCTAAAGATGGACATATAAACAATAAAGAAATCACAAAAGGAGGCAACCCTGGAGATAGAAACCTAGGAATGAGATCAGAAGTCATGGATGCAAGCATCACCAAAAGAATACAAGAGACAGAAGAGAGAATCTCAGGGGCAGAAGATACTAACCAAAAACATCCAGGAAATCCAGGACACAATGAGAAGATCAAACTTAAGGATAATAGGTATAGAAGAGAGTAAAGATTCCCAACATAAAGGACCAGTAATTATCTTCAATAAAATTATAGAAGAAAACATCGCTAACCTAAAGAAGGAGATGCCCATGAACATACAAGAAGCCTACAGAACTAAAAATAGATTGGACCAGAATAGAAGTTCCTTGAATCACATAATATACAAAACAACAAATACACAAAACAAAGAAAGAATATTGAAAACAGAAGAATTGAAAACAAAGAAAGAATATTAAAAAGGAAAAAAGTCAAGTAACACATAAAGGCAGACCTATCAGAATTATACCAGATTTCTCCAGAGAGACTATGAAAGACAGAAAATCCTTGGCAGATGTCATAAAGACCCTAAGAGAACACAACAAATGCCAGCACAGGTTACTATATCCAGAAAAATTCTCAATTAACATAGACAGACAAACCAAAATATTCCATGACAAAACCAAATTTACACAATATGTTTCCACAAATCCAGGCCTAGAAAGCATAAGAAATAGAAAACTCCAACATAAGGAAGAAACTTCACCCAAGAAAAAGAAAGAAATTAATCTCCTTGCAACAAAACCAAAAGAAGATAGCCACACAAATACAATTCTACTTCTGACAAGAAAAATAACAGGAAACAACAATCACTATTCTTTAATATCTCTTAACATCAATGGACTCAATTCCCAGTAAAAAACTATAGAGTAACAGACTGGATACATAAAGAGGACCCAGCATTTTGCTGCATTCAGGAAACACACCTCAGTGAAAAGACAAACACTACATTAGAGTGAGAGGCTGGAAAACAAGTTTCCAAGCAAACAGTCCAAAGAAACAAGCTGGAGTAGTCATTCTAGTATCTAATAAAATCGACTTTCAACCAAAAGTTATCAAAAAAGATAAGGAAGGACATAATCATCAAAAGAAAAATCCACCAATATGAACTCTGCATCCTGAATATCTATGCTCCAAATGCAAGGGCACCTACGTTCATAAATGAAACCTTATGAAAACTCAAAGCACATATTGCCCCTCACACAATAATAGTGGGAGATTGCAACAGCCCACTCTCATCAATGGACAGGTCATGAAAACAGAAACTAAACAGGGTCACAGAGAAACTAACAGAAGTTAGGAACCAAATGAATTTAGCAGATATTATAGAACATTTCATCCTAAAACAAAAGAATATAACTTCTTCTCAGAACCTGATGGTACCTTCTCCAAAATTGACTACATAATCAGTCACAAAACAGTCTTCAACAGGTACAAGAAGATTGAAATAATCCCATGCATCCTATAAGATCACCATGGACTAAGCCTGGCCTTCAATAACAACAAAAACAGCAGAAAATCCACATACACATGGAAGCTGAACATCGCTCTACTCAATGAAAACTTGGTCAAGGAAGAAATAAAAAATTAAAGAGTTTTTAAATTTAATGAAAGTGAAGGTAAAACATACCCAAACTTATGGGACACAATGAAAGCAGTGCTAATAGCGCTGAGTGCCTCCAAAGAGAAACTGGAGAGGGCCTACACTAACAGCTTCACAGCACAGCTAAAAGCTCTAGAACAAAAAAAAATACAAATATAAATACACCCAAGAGGAGTAGAGAGCAGACAATAATAAAACTCAGGGCTGAAATCAGGCAAGTTGAAAGAAAAGTAATTATACAAAGAACCAACAAAACCAGGAGCTGGTTCTTTGCTAAAATCAACACGATAAATAAATTGTTTGCTAGACTAACCAGAGGGCACAAAGAGAGTATCCAAATTAACAAACCCAGAAATCAAAAGGATCCCTAACTACAGAATCTGAGAAAATTCAAAAAATTATCAGATCCTACTGCAAATGCCTATGCTCAACATAAGTGGAAAATCTGAAGAACTGGTCCTCTTTCTAGACAGTTCCTAGGTACCACATCAAATCAGGATCACATAAAACATCTAAAGTGTCCCATAACCACTAAATAAATAGAAGCACTCATTAAAAGTCTCCCAAACAAAAAAGTCCCAGGCCCAGTTGTCTTGAATTCTATAAGACCTTCAAAGAAGACATAAATAATACCAATACTCTTCAAACTATTCCACAAAATAGAAACAGAAGGAACACTACCCATTTTGTTCTATGAAGATTCAATTAAGCTCACACTTAATCACGCAAAGACCCAACAAAGAAGGAGGACTTCAAAACAGTTTAACCAATGAAAATCGATGCAAATATACTGAATAATATTCTGACAAACCAAATCCAAGAACACATCAAAAGTATTATTCATGATGATCAAGTAAACTTCATCCTAGGGATGCAGTAGGGGTTCAGTATAAGAAAATCCATGAATATAATCCACTGGATATACAAACTCAAAGGAAACAAAAAGCACATGACCATCTCATTACATGCTGAGAAAGTATTTGAAAAAAGTCCAATACCCCTTCATCTTAAAAGTCTTTAAAAGGTCAGAAATTCAAAGCTCAAACCTAAACATGGTAAAAGCTGTATAGAGTGAACCAGTAGCCAACATCAAACTAAACGGAGAGAAACTGGAAGCAATCCCACTAAAATCAGGAACTAGACAAGGCTGCCCACTCTCTCCCTACTTATTCAATATAGTATTCAAAATCATAGCCATAGCAATTACACAACAAAAGGAGGTCAAATGGATATAAATTGGAAAAGAAGCAGTTAAAATATCACTTTCTGCTCATGATATGATAGTTTAATTAAGTGACCCGCAGAATTTCACCAGAGAAGTTTTAAACCTGATAAACAACCTCAGAAAAATGGCTGGATATAAAACTAACTTAAACAAATCAGTAGCCTTCTTCTACGCAAAGGACAAAAGGGCTAAGAAAGAAATTAGGGAAATGACACCCCTTACAAATAACATAAAATACCTTGGTGTGACTCTAACCAAGTAAGTGAAAGATCTGTATGACAAGAATTTCAAGTCTGAAGAAGAAATCAAAGAAGATCTCAAAGAATATATATTTTCCCATTCTCATGGATTTGCAGGATTAAGATATTAAAATGGCCATTTTGCCAAAAGCAATCTACGGATTCAATGAAATCCCCATCAAAATTTCAACTCAATTCTTCATAGAGTTAGAAAGAGCAATTTACAAATGCATTTGGAATAAGAAAAAACCCAGGATAGAGAAAACTGTCCTCAACAATAAAAGAAATTCTGTGCAAATTGCCATCGCTGACCTCAAGCTGTATTATAGATCAATTGTGATAAAAACTGCATGATACTGGTACAGTGACAGGCAGGTAGATCAATGGAACAAAATTGAAGACCCAGAAACGAATTCAAACACCTATGGTCATTTGATCTTCTACAAAGGTGCTAAAACCATCCTGTGGAAAAAAAGACATCATTTGCAACACCTACTGCTTTTTCAACTGGCGGTGAACATGTAGAAGAACGCAAACCTATCCACTCTGGTCTCCTAGTACAAAGCATAAGTTCTAGTCGATCTAAGTCCTGCAAATAAAACCAGATATACTGAATCTTATAGAAGAGAAATTGGGTAAAAACCTTGAACTTATGGGCTCAGGGGAAATTTTTCAGAACAGAGCACCAATGGTTTTTGCTCAAGATCAAGAATTGACAAATGGGACCTCATAAAACTGCAAACCTTCTATAAGGGAAAGGGCACTGTTAATAGGACAAAATGGCAACCAACAGATTAGGAAAAGTTTTTTACCAATTCTACATCTGATAGAGGGCTAATGTCTAATAAATAGAAAGCACTCAAGAAGTTAGATTCCAGAGAGTGAAGTAACCTATTAAAAAATGAGGTGAATGCTAAACAAAAATTATCAACTGAGAAATATTAAATGGCCAAGAAGCACCTAAAGAATATTCAACATCCTTAGTCATCAGGAAAATACCAGTCAAAAACTCTGAGATTCTACCCCACACCAAACAGAATGGCTAAGATCAATACCTCAGGTGACAGCAGTTGCTGGCGAGGATGTAGAGAAAGAGGAATACTCCTCCATTTTGGTGGGGTTGCAATCTGGTACAACCACTCTGGAAATCAATCTAGCATATCCTCAGAAAATTGGACTTAGTACTACCTGAGGACCTAGCTATACCACTTCTTGGCATATACCAAAATTATGCTCCAACAGAAGCCTTATTTATAATAGCCGGAAGCTGGAAAGAACCCAGATGTCCCTCAATAGAGGAATGGATACAGAAAATGTGGTACATCTACACAATGGAATACTACTCAATTATTTAAAACATTGACTCCATGATATTTTTTGGCAAATGGATTAAACAAGAAAATATCATCCTGAGTGAGGTAACTCAGGAAAGAGCATTCATGGTCCTCACTGATAACTGGATATTAGCCTGTAAGCTAGAAATACCCAAAATATATTTCACAGACCCTATGAAGCTCAAGAAGAAGGAAGACCAAAATGTGGAATCTTCAGTCATTCTTAGAAGGGGGAACAACATACTCATGGGAAATAGAGTGTGGGAGGGACTTTAGAGGAAGAGAGGAGAGGGAGGAGGAGACGGGAGGCAGGTTAGGTCTGGGAGGAAACAGGCTTGATATACAGAAGGTCCGGAAATTTAACAGATGTATATAGAAATGATGGATGGGGATCTGGAGGTCTCTACCAGAAAGTGTGAGACTCCAGGAAAGCAAATATTCTCATTACTCAACCAGGAAGAGGTTATCTGAAATGCCCAACAATGAGGAAAGAGAACCTGTAGGCACCATATCCAAAGGTTAGGAAAGGCCCCTAGTTGGGAAATGGTTCCACCCACTTGTATCCAAATTTTTAACCCATTATTGGTCCTGTCTATAGGTAATATGAGGACAAAGTGTGGATCAGAGACTGAAGAAAAGGCAATCCAGAGACTGCTCCACCTAGGGATCCATGCCATATATATATATATACAGCAAACCCAGACACTAATTGAGGCTGCCAAGAAGTGTTTGCTGACAGTAGCCTGATGTGGATATCTCCTGTAAGGCTCTGCCAGAGACTGTCAAAGATAGTTTTGGATATTTGCAGTCATCCATTGGACTTACCACGGGGTCCCCAATTGAGGTATTAGGGAAAGAGGAGAAGACGCTGAAGCGGATTGCAACTCCATAGGAGGAACAGGAATATCAATTAATCAGAACCCACAGAGCTCTCAGTGAGTAAACATCAACCAAAGACTACACTTGGAGTGACCCACTGCTATAGCTGCATATGTGACAGAGGATTGCCTTATTTGGCATCAATGGGAGGAGAGGCCCTTGTTCTTGTGAAGACTTGATGTCCGATTGTTGGGGAACGTCAGAGTGGTGAGGTAGGTGTGGGTGGGTGGGTAGAGGAGCACCCGCATAGATGCAGGGGGAGGGAGTATGTTTTACAGGGTTTGTTGAGGAGAAATTGGGAAGGAGGATAACATTTGAAATGTAAATAAATAAAATACCAATAAAAATTAAGAATATGAAGCTATAAGGAAGAGAGACTGAAAAAATACTAATAATGTCTTCCTGTCCCCTTAGTAGGCTACTGTAGTCATACAACAAATGCTACCCCCCTTGGAATCCCAAAACACTTTCAAGAAGCACAAAAAATGGTGAGATTCTGGGATAAAATAGTTTGTTTCTATGGTTAAATCAGAGAAATCTATTTGGAGTTAGTAATATAAAGGCAAAATAATTAAATGTTTAGATCATAAGTCCAGAATTGTCTTACTTAACATCACAATATAAATAATTTTTTTAATATTTCCTTTATGATCCTGCAGATCAGGAAGACCTCTGAAAAAAATTTGGATTGCCTAACTATAAAATAAAAAAGCATGGTTTACATCAAAGCTATCTGGTTGTAAGTCACCCTTCTCGTGACAGCTTCACATACTGGGAAGGCCCTAAAACTAACTGAGAGGCATCCAAACAGAAGTACAAGTACTCTAGATGCTTAATTTCAAAGTATTCTTCCGATGGAATTTTTGGGACTTTTCTGTGACAGGAGAAAACGTGGGGGAAGAAGTCTGACTGCCTGAGAACAGTCTGCTTTTACCTCTCAATAGGACATGAACATATTGGAGCAGTGCTACAAAGAGAGGGCCTTTTATATTAAACTGATCAGCATTAGTAGTTAAAGATTTTGAGCACAGCAAGCTATTATTCTTATGAGTTGTAGGCTTAGAATTTTTTTTCAAAACCAACTTTAATTGTGGTTCTTTAACACTTCAACCTCCCTTCTAGCAAAACCACTAAGCAGAGGTAGTGAAAAAGAACTGTTAATAGGAAATGGAGTTTGTGGACCTGTTTAGAAATCGTTCCTTGAGGAAATACCAATCTTTGATTCCAGCAGTCCAGCACACTAGCAAAACACCAAACCTAAATATGTAGCAGTGGCTTGATCCAAAAGAATGTCAAGGCTCCTGAGATTACCATGTGTCCCCCAAAGCAACAAGAAACATCTAGAAATTCTTTGGTGTGTTTCTCTCTATGAAATCACAACAAGCAAAGATGAGTAAAGAAAGCAAGCTGAACCAATGTAAGAGTGTCCTTAGTGAAGATCAGTGTCACTGAAGCTCAATAAAGACTAGCAAAGAATTGCAAGGTGTTGTCCATTGTCTGTTGGCTTATAACTATACTCTTTCCAAACATTGTGTGCACTCTTAAGAATCTGCTCCAGAAAAGCACTATGTGCTCTTTCACCAGGCAGCTTCCAGAAAAACACCATGTGTCTGCTCTCAGCAAAACATCCTCTCATTAGACAGTTTCCAGAAAAACGAATGAAACCAGAAATTCCCATTTCAGCTTCTGAACATAGAGAAATAGAATTGGGAGGGATATTATAGTTGCTCACATTTAGACAATATCATCCTCTACTCCACAAACTAGATCTCTCTCACAAAAAGCGCAAAATAATTGGAACATTTCCTGAAAGGTATTTTTTAAAAAGGCATATTGCACTTAAACAATTTTCATCTAATTGCTTAGCACATATGTATCAAATAATTGCAAAAAGGAGTACTTTTTAAATCAGATAAGGTAGAGTTATTGAGTAAAAATACAAACAAATTATTTTGTATCCCTCTCTTTTTTATTTCAGTTCTGTTAAAAAAAAGACATTTAAAATTGAGAAAATTTGCTCTCACTGTGAAGGCAAATTATATGCTATTTGAATTATAATTATTAGCTTCTAATTAAACAGCAAGCAAGACATTACTATGAATGTGTTTTCTATATATGATTAAAATTTGTTAGCAGCATACATTAGGTAGAAGAGAAGTCTAGGTGATCTAATAGTGCCTGATTCAGTTCTTTAAAAGATCTTAAAATGGGTTACAAAAGAACACATATGGTATGTATTCATTCCTAAGTGGATATTAGCCCAAAAGAATCTCGAAATACCCACAATACAATTCACAGACCATATAAAACCCAAGAAGAAAGAAGACCACACCAAAGTGTGGATGTTACAGTCCTACTCAGAAGGGGGAAGAAAATAATCTTGGGAAGTAGAAGGAGAGAGGTATCTGGGAGGAACAGAGGAGGGGGAGAGAAGAAGGGAGGCTGGTTCAGATATAGGAGGAAAAGGGGAAGAAGTACAGAGGGTCAGGTGTTTGAAAGGTGTATATCAAGGGGCAAGAGAGAACTGGGTGTAGCCACTTGAAAATTCCAGATGCCAAAGAACCAAGAGGTTCCCAGGACCCAGCATGGAGGACATTAGCTGAAATGCCCAACAAAGGGGAGATAGAAGCTGTAGAAACCATAGCCAGTGGATAGGCTTGCCTCCTGGTTGAGGGATGGGGCTACCATCCACCTCAAAGATATTAATCCAGAATGCCTCCTATCAAAAGGAAATACAGAGACAAAGAGTGGAGCAGAGACTGAAGAAAAGGCCATTCAGAGAATGCCTCATCTGGGGATCCATCCCATCTGCAGAAACAAAACACAGACACTATTGCTGATGCCAAGAAGTGCTTGCTGACAGGAGCCTTATATAGCTGTCCCCTGAGAGGGTTTGCCAGAACTGACCAATACAGATGGAGACGTCTCACTTGCAGTCAACTGAGAGGACTCAATTGGAGGAGTTAGGGGAAGGACTGAAGGAGCTGAAGGGGTTTGCTACTGCATAGGAAAAATAACAATATCAACCAACCAGACACTCCAAAGCTTCCAGGGACTAAACCACCAAACAAAGAGTACACATGGGAGAACCCATGGCTCCAACTGGATATGTAGCAGAGGACTGCTTTATCAGGCATCATTGGGAGGAAAGACCCTTGATCCAGAGAAGGCTTGATGCCCCAGCATAGGGGAATGCTAGGGTGCTACAGCAGGAGTGGGAGGGCAGGTATAAGAGTATCCTTACAGAGGCAGGGAGAGGGGAAAGGGATAATGGATTGTGGAGGGACAACTGGGAAAGGGGATAACATTTGAAATGTAAATAAATAAAGTAACCAATAAAAATTTTAAAAAATGGAAAAAAAATGTTAGGATGTTTCCCAAAGAAGAAAGCTTGCCTGTTAACTCAGGCTAGCAACTGTAGCCTGCCTTTCTTCTTATGACCAGTGCTGAGTATTAAGATCTGCTATTGTTGGTCATTTAACCAAACTCCTTGTGGCAAATATCTTAATATCCACATGTTCCTGGTTTTGTTTTATTCTTCATACCTGACTATGAAAATGTTTACTCTAGACCAACTCAGGCATTTGCAGATGAGAATATTATGGATTACAGACAGTGGCACTTGCCAGGACCCTAAAAAACAACTCATGAAAAAGGAATGAAATCTTTTGCCACCAAACAATGGACCTTCCTCTGTCCTCCTGCCCAAACTTAGACTTTTTGCTATGAAATGCTATGTCTATCCATATGATTGATGTTGCAGACCATCTAAAACAGGAAGAGCCTCCTAATCTGTTTTGAACACAATTCTCTGGGTTCCTCAATACTAGATACTTGACAACTTCTAGCTTCCTCATTTATGTGGTTATTGCCATGTAGTTAATAAATGGAGGTTAGAGACTCTAAGGTCAGAAACTTTTTGTATTTTATCTACCAGACTGTTTAACTAGCAAATTCAATAGATAAATAAGAATAAATGCTTAAAACCTTTTATATACCAGATGGTGGCATTCAGTTAAAATTGGATGTCATTTTCTGAGTAAGGGTTTTGTGAAGGAAGTTCATAATTGACTCGAATGTGGCTCCATTTAAGTATATGTGTAGTTACTTGCAAACTATTGATAACAATTAGAGATCCTTTCATGAGCTTTTGTATAATTATACAAATTTAAGTGCACATTTATTTAGCATTTTCAAATATATACATATTTCAGTCTCTAAACTTTCACTTATACTGAGACCTGACTAGGCAGTAACAGAAGCAGTTAAAACAAGTGACACTAATTATTAGTAAGCTAAATTTTTCCTAATTGGGTCCTAGACAATGTTTATTGTTGGTTGTTTAATTTTATAGTCGGTTGATAATTACACATATGTAATTGTTTTTCAAGTTAGGTAATATGGGTTTTTTGAGAATAACAATGTCAGTTGTATCATTATATCTTAGAAAGAAGAGAAAATAAGCAAATACCCTCATATTCATTTTATCTCGAGTATTCAGTTGAATGCTACTTTTTAAGTTAAATTCATAATGTATATTTATCCTTAACTCTTTTGAACTGTAGCCAACTCCGTGTAGAGGAGTAAGTTTATATGACAGTTCTGGGAGAGATCTGGAAATTTGACTTTCATTGTCTTTTCTTTAAAACTGCCCAGAGCCCCCTATATGTGACCCATCATCTCACACTGAGTCACAGCTTTCTGTTGACCTCTCATCTCCACATGTCTTCTGCTGCATTTTACTTAATACATCATCATCTCCTATCTCAAATTAAGACATAAATTTTGCATCTTTAACCAACTATACCATACAAATATCTCTGAATATCCATTCTTCTTGACTTCTTCCATGGATTTTATGAATATAAAATCTAAATCCCTATCAATATTTTGACAATGAATTTGTTTAATTCTTTACAGGTGGAATTCTTGGATATGTGACATATGAAATAATTCATACCTTATCCTGATTTTCCATTGTTCCTGATATCTCTGTGGATTCTGTCCTGTGAATCTGTATGGATATGTATTTTCCAAATATGTATGCACCATTTTATCAAAAGGTTGTATTCTGAGAACTTTCTTTGGTTATATTAGCCTTACACTAAAATCAGTGAGTCATATACCAAAGGTTTCTAATATTTGCTTCCTAAAGGTAGATTCTACCTCCTGTACAATATGAATTCAGCCTTTTCATTTAAGACTCATGTTCTGGAGTTTGGATATTTTTTAATAACCCTTAAAGTTCCATGTTTTAGGGACTTCATTCCAACAAAAACACTATTGGGTGTTGTTAAAAACTCAAATAGGCAGTCTCTGGAAGAGGCCACTGAAAGGGTCTGTGGGCCTAGACCCTGCTTTCTTTCCTTATCACTCTCCTGAATGAGGTTTTGCTCTGCCACACTATCCCTCTATGCGTCCCTGCTTCAAGGTGATGGTGCAAACAGGTCCTGAACAACGCTGTTTGTTACCTTCTTATGGAGTCTTTCTATAAGTTAGTTGTCTTAACCATTCCTTGTAATAAGAAGTTAATACAACACACAATTAACTTCCTGTGTGCAGTGAAGACTCCCAGAATTTGACAAGTAGAGCAAAATGATCGGTCCTTGTAATTTCCTCTCACCAATCTGCTTCATTATTGAGATATACTGCAGTAAAACATAAACCCCCAAATCTGACAGAAGTGCCAATTCTCTGTCTTATTTCTGTATTTCATTTTAATATCTTTTCTCCAACATTAAATTCCTTCACATAGTAATTATATTCTTAACAACCAAGTGCTAGACATCTTTTTAGAATTTTTCCCTTTGCCATAAACTAAGTGGTCCACGTAGGTTATTATCCTTTACTTTATGGCCATCACTGGGAATGTGGATTCTGTTGTTCTATTATTCCTAAACGAAAAGCAAATATGTGATTTCCATCACTAAATTTTCCATCAAATTCTGTATCATGTAGTTTATGACGTATGTCTGTATAAGAAAAGAAATAATAACAAGAGATTGGCATAGTTACTTCTTTAAATCAGCCTAAAGTGACATTGGACCCTTAAGAAATGAAGGTCCAAATCCAAAGATGATATGATTTTAGATAAATTGGATGAAAGAGTTTCATAGCAGTAATGAAACATGATTTATAGATACAGTATCACTGGGTATAAGAAGACTGATGGGTCACTTGTGTACTGTTTCTTCCTTTCCTAACACCCTAAAAGCGTAGGTCATAATATACTTTTAGGGGAAGTAGAAGGGATAGTGACCTTCTCATGTTTCAACATCTGCTGGAGGTGAACTGTGGTGAGAAGCTAGGACAAAAGAAGTGAATGAAAGGGTGAAGCCTCCTTCTGAAGGCCATTCTATGTCTATCAACTGAACAGAGAAGCGATCCATACAATATTTGGGTCATGTCCTGAGCTCCTGCACCTTTTAGTCTATGAATACTTTTGAGAATGCATTGTTTGTGCACATATACTGAAATTTATTTACCATTATAATACTTGTAATAAACAATGACTGTTGTGGATTTGGTCTAGTGCTGCTTGTATTATGTTAATTTAGCCCCCAAAATTGCACAAGAATCTGTATGTCCACTCTTACGACACTGACAAACCCTGCACCCAGATGGTTTTGATTGGTCAATAAAGCCGATGGCTGCCAGTGGCTGGGCAGAAGGTCAGAGGTGGGACTTTAAGATTCAGGGGCAAGGAACTAAGGAAGAAGCAGGAAGAGAGAGATCCATCATGGCCAGAAAGGACTAGATGTCACACCTGAGAGGTGCCTGACAGAGAACTAAGCCATCACGTAGGTGCTGGAGAATTCAGCCTGAGAGCTACTGCTCTGGGCCTGGGACAACCAAGATAAAATATGTTTAGTAAGTGATGAGATAGGATTATCAGTAGATACATCAACCACTTGGAGCTTAGGAAGTGGCCCAGCTATTGAGCTGTTTAAGGCATATTAAAAATAAAGGCTGAGTGTATGCATCTTTCATATGGGAACCAAGAACACTGGGGCTGGTGGTGAGGAGCACCACTGTCATTACCCCCAACATCAAGGTCAATTTGGGTAGCTTTAATTGGGTTCAGCTACAGGTGACATATTTGTATTGGATTTTTTAAAGTAAAAAGTATTATCTATAACAGGCTCCTGTCAGCAAGCATTTCTTGCCATCCCCAATGGTGTCTGGGTTTGGTGTCCGTACATGGGATGGATTCCCAAGTGGGGCAGTCTCTGGATGGCTCCCTATTTCCTTTAGACAGGAGACATTCTAGGTTAAATTTTTGGAGATGAGTGGGTGTCCCCATCCTCCAAATGGGGGCCTTGTATAACCTATAGATATGGTCTCTACAGGTTCTCCATCTTCTTTGTTGGGCCTTTCAGTAAATCTCATATCTGTAAGTCCTGGGAGGCTCTTGCTTTCCTGGAATCTGGGACTTGTTGGTGGCAACACCTAGTTCCCAATCCCCCATCGCTGCACATCTATGTTCAACTTCCTGGTTCTCTATATATCATCCCTGTCTCCTCCCATACAGGATCCTGGACCTCTTTCCCCCTGCCCTTCCTCTGTTCCTCCAAAGTCCCTCCTACCCACTACTTCCCTTGAGTATTTTGCTCCCCCTTCTAAGAAGGACTGAAGCATCCACATTTTGGACTTTCTTCTTCTTGATCTTCATCTGCTCTGTGAATTGTGTCTTGGGTATTCCAAGCTTTTGGGCTAATATCCACTTATTGGTGAGTACATACCATGTGTGTTCTTTTGTGATTGGGTTATTTCTAGTTCCATCCATTTGCATAGAATTTCATGAAGTAATAATTTTTAATAGCTGAGTAAGTACCTCATTGTATAAATGTACCACATTTTCTGTATTCATTCCTCTGTTGAAGGAATATCTGGGTTCTTTCCAGCTTGTGGCTATTATAAATAAGGCTGCTATGAGCATATTGGAGCATGTGTCCTTGTTATATGTTAGAGCATCTTTTGGGTATATGCTGAGGAGTGTAATAGCTGGGTCCTCAGGTAGTAATCTGTCCAGTTTTCTGAGGAACTGCCAGATTGATTTTCAGAATGGTGGTACCAGCCTGCAAACTCACCAAAAATGGAGGAGTTTTCTTATTTCTCCACATCCTCACCAGCATCTGCTGTCATCTGAGTTTTTGGCCTTAACCATTCTGACTGGTGTGAGGTAGAATATTATGGTTGCTTTGATTTGCGTTTCCTGATGGCCAAGGATGTTGAACATTTCTTTAGGTGCTTCTTGGTCATTCAGTAGTCTTCAGTTGAGAATTCTTTGTTTAGTCCTTTAGTATTGTTTGATTCTCTGGGGTCTAACTTCTTGAGTTCTTTGTGTATATTGGATATTAGCCCTCTATCAAATGTAGGATTGGCAAAGATCTTTTCACGATCTCTTGATTGCCATTTTGTCCTATTGACAGTGTCCTTTGCCTTACAGAAGCTTTGCAATTCTATGAGTACCCATTTGTCAATTATTGATCTTAGATCATAAGCCATCGGTGTACTGTTCGGGAAATTTTTCCTTGTGACCATGTGGTTCAAGGCACTTTCCCACTTTCTTTTCTATTAGTTTCAGTGTTTCTGGAGTTATGTATAGGTCCTTGATCCACTTGTGCTTTGTACAAGGAGATAAGAATGTATTCATTTTCATTCTTCTACATGCTGACCACCAATTGAACCAGGACCATTTGTTGAAAATGCAGTGCTTTTTTCCAACGGGATGGTTTTAGCTCCTTTCTCAAAAATCAGGTGACCATAGGTATGTGGGTTCATTTCTGAGTCTTCTATTCTATTCCATTGATCTACCTACCAGTTTCTGTACCAATGTCATGCAGTCCCACCTCCCCCCACCCAGGTTGTTGGACAGAGATCAAGTCTGTAGGCATCTTTTCCTAACTTTACTGAGTGGCATGGCAAAACACAGGTCTCTGTCTCTCTACTTCCTCATTATAACTGTCTGGATTTGATTTGATTTGATTTTTTAACGAATTTTTTATTGGATTTTTTTGTTTACATTTCAAATGTTATCCTTTTTCTAGGTTTCCCCTCCAGAAACAGTCTATCCCATCTCCCCTCTTCCTGCTTTTGTAAGGGTGCTCCCCAACCCAATCCACTCCTTCCCACCTCCCCACCATTACATTTCCCTACAGTGGGGTATGGAGCCTTGACAGAAACAAGGGCCTCTCCTCCCATTCATTGCTTAGTAATACATTTCAGGGATGGTGATTCCCCCAAAAGTTCTTTTATTATTGAGAATAGTTTTCTCTCTCCTGTTTTTTTTCCTTTGTATTTGCAAATTGTTCATTCTAACTATATGAATAATTGAGTTGAAATTTTGATGGGAATTGCATTGAATATCTAGATTTCTTTTTCAAGTTGTCCATTTTTAATATATCAATCCTGCTAATCCGTGAGGAAGGGAGATCTTTCTAACTTCTGTGATCTTCAGTTTCTTTCTTCAGAGACTTGAAGTTTTTGTCATACAGATCTTTCACTTGCTTGGTTAGAGTTACACCAAGGTATGTTATATTTGTGACTATTGTGAAGGGTGTCTTTTCCCTAATTTTGTTCTCAACTTGTTTATCCTTTGAGTAGATGAAGGCTACTGATTTGTTTGAGTTAATGTTATACCCAGCCACTTTGCTAAAGTTGTTTATCAGGTTTAATAGTACTCTGGTGGAATTGTTGTTGTCACTTATATATACTATCACATCATCTGCTAATAGTGATATTTTGACTTCTTCCTTTCCAATTTGCATTCTTTGACCTCCTTTTGTTATCTGATTGCTGTGACTAGGACTTCAAGTCCCATATTAAATAGGTAGGGAGAGAGTCAGCAGCCTTGTCTAGTCCCTAATTTTAGTAGGATTGCATCAAGTTTCTCTCTATTTAGTTTAATGTTAGCAACTGGTTTTCTGTATATTGCTTTTACTATGTTTAGGTATGGGCCTTGAATTCCTGCTCTTTCTAAGATTTTAGCATGAAGGGGTGTTGGATTTTGTCAAAGACTTTTTCAGCATCTAATGTGATGATCATAGTTTTTTTCTTTGAGTTTGTTTATATAGTGGATTATGCTGATGGATTTCTATATATTGAACCATCCCTGCATCCCTCAGATGAACCCTACTTGATCATGGTAAATGGTCTTTTTGATGTGTTCTTGAATTTAATTTGTGAGAATTTTACTGAGTATTTTTGCACTGATATTCATGAAGGAAATTGGTCTGATGTTCTCTTTCTTTGTTGGGCCTTTGTGTAGTTTAGGCATAAGCGTAATCATAGCTTCATAGAAGAATTGAGCAGTTTTCCCTCTGTTTCTATTTTGTGGAGATTCTGCCAGAACCTGAAAAATACAGAGGTGGATGCTCACAGCCAAACATTGGACTGAGCACCAGGACCCCAATGGAGGAGTAAGAGAAAGGACTGAAGGAGGTGAAGAAATTTTCAACCCTATAAGAAGAATTACAATATCAACCAACAAGACATCCTAGAGCTCTCAGGGACTAAACCACCAACCAAAGAGTACACATGTAGGAACCTATTGCTCCATCTGCATATGTAGCAGAATATCTGCATATTGATGCATCGTCTGGCATCAATAGGAGGAGAGACCCTAAGTCCTGTAAATGCTTGATTCTCCAGTTTAAGGGAATGCTAGGAAGGTGAGGTGGTAGTTGGTGCGTAGTAGGGGGAGCACCCTCATAGAAGCAGGGGGAGAGGATGGCATTGGGAGTTTTTGGAGAGTGAACTGAGAAAGGAGACAATATTTGAAATATAAATACAGAGATTATCCAATAAAAATGTTTACAAAATATACTATCCTCAATGAAATTGAATTAAGAAAATTTTAGAGATGAACAGTGTAGAAAAATATTAGGTTAAAGTAAAGCATTTAAAAATATTAACTGAAAATCTTCCATCACTTTAACTGTCTAGTGAATTTTATATTCATAGGAATTTACATATTCAGAAAGGAGGTGTGCAACTCAAGCACTTCACTTAGTTTACTTAGAATTGATTTTCATATGTGAAGTATGCGTTCCCAGTCCTTGTTGAATTATAAAAGTCTGTGATGGTTTTTGCCTTTAGATAAAGTACTGGAGCAGGGAGAGGTATTCTTTGGCAGAGCACTCTCTAATTTGTAATTTAGCAAGTTTAACTAGCACAAAAGAACTTTACTACGGGTAGCTATCTGAATGTGTGATTGCTATTATTGATTGTCAACTTTACTACCTCTAGAAGGTACTACAATTCCAAACTGGAGGGCACACCTATGATAGATTTGTTTTGCTTGACTTGAAGTGAGTGAATCCACCTTTAGGCTGGACACATCTCTTTGATTGAAATCTTGAGGTAGGAAAACCCGCACCTTTAATCCATATCTGGAGGTAGAAAGACATACACTAACTTTAATCCAGGTCTTGATGTAGGATGACACACCCTTATTCTACTCCACATCATCTTCTGGAAATCTATACAAGAATATGGATTTAAAAAAGCTTTGGCTCTTTGCCTATTTGCTTTCTCCTCTTTAGCACATCCATTCCTTTCTGGGTTGAGACACCGAGCCTGGTGGACTGAACATCTATGGGATTATTGGACTTTCTTTCATAACCAGCCATTGTTGGATTAGTTGTAAGGTAGCCTGTGGAGTAATCCTAATATATTATATATTATATGAGAGAGAGAATTATGGACCTATAGGTATAATGTATACTTTATACATAATTATATAGAGCGAATATATCATGCTTTAAAGCATATAAATACATGCATGCACACACAAATACACAGTACACATACACAGAGAGAGAAAGACAGAGACAGAGACAGACAGAGACGAGAGAGATTCATTCTTTAAGTCTGCTAAATGTATTTTTATATTTCTAGAGAACTCTAACTAATAGAGAGCAGAAAAGAAATAAAAACATGTTTTGATTTTCCCACTATAATAAGATATAATATATAGAACAGTCTTAAAACAACTCTGCCTCTCTGCCCAACACCCTTGTGTGTGTGTGTGTGTGTGTGTGTGTGTGTGTATGTGTATGTGTGTATCATGAGTCTATATCATCCAAAGACTGATTTCATGAAAGCCTGAGAGTTAATCATATATAAAAAGAAATAGTATGACCTCCTGGTACTACTGGAGGTGATTCTGGGAACAAGCATGTTGCCAAGTCCCCAGAATGCCCTGGAAATTCTGTTATTATGTAGCTTCTGTAGCATATACTGGAATAAAAATGGAGTAGTTTGTGTGGTAAAAACCAGATATAATTGTGAATATAATTTAACTTCTAATCTATACTTTGGTCAATTTTAGTGAATCGAAGCAAGCGATAATCACTCCATTTTGCATTTTGCTTGCCTGTGTGGCCTTAATCTTAAAGGTCACTTCCCTTCCTTTTAGAACCACATTGAGTTGCAACTGCAAGCTGTAGCTTTCCAACCTACTTCTTCCCTTTGCTTAGCCCAGTCAGCCTTCTGATTAAGAGGACTGTGAGTCCTGCACATTGCCAGAAGATATACACAAAAACAACAGTCGTTTCCTTTCCTTTATCCCAGCTATTATGCAAGGCACATCAGGGAAGTGTGGAAATAATTGGCTTCCAAGTGCTAGGGGAAAAGAGGAAAAAATACAAAGGGAATATGCCAGGCTCTACTGAACCCATTGTGCTGTCTAGAGTGCTCTTATTTGGCTGATCTGAGATTGTGGAAGAGTTACTGCTGAGGTGGGTGAAGTACAAAGAAACAAAAATTATATTTTTCAGAGAAAATGATTGGAAAACCTAGCATCTTTCCTAGCTAAGTTAGAATATTAGGTTATACAGTAATTTTTCCTTATTTTAGTATGAACAAATAATATTTCATGAAACAGTGAGGCGAGTGACTATCTATATCTTTTTCCTTCTCTGGTCCCTTTTCTTTTTCTATTTTTATTGATGACTTGTTTAAAATACTAAAATGACCTTATAAATGTGGGTTAATAATTACAGTCCTGAAGTAGGTACATTGGTCACTCTTCAATCTCCAGAGACTCACTTCCTCATCTGCCTGTTGAGACAGTACTTTAATTTTATGACATTATATCCTTGCACAGTTGTTTATATAAGTGAAGTCTTCATAGTTTATGAAACCATCATCTTTCTATTTCTTTCTTTCCTTTACTCACATTTTTCTTGAGATAACTAACTGCAGTGAAAGGTTGTGAATTTTATGTATCTTTACATATTGACAAATTGCATTATAAGACATATGCAAATATAATTTAATGTTGTGATAAGACGAGAATATAATAAGGCTCTGATTTCAATGCCTATACCAAAATTACAATATGCATATACAATTTAATGTTGTGATAAGACAAAAATATAACAAGGCTCTGATTTCAGTGTTTATTCCAAAATTACAAACTGATTATTTACATTATAAAAGAAAATGGGCTCCTGACAGGGAAGTAATACCCTGACTGTAAATCTTGACCTCTCACTGTGTTCCTGCCAATCACCCAGACTTGTCTGCAGCTCTGCAACAGAACACCTACTTCAGCCTTCTGCCCTACCCTGTCTCCTCTTAACCTCTCTCACCCCACTTGTTGCTTTATCTCGCTGTCTACAATTTAACTTCAATTTAATGCAATAGCATTCCAAACACATTTCTCACATAGATTAGGCAAAAAGAATGGATCAGTATGTTTGGAGAATAGTCACAATGCATTCCCATACAGGTGACCTCAAATTAGCAAATCACTAATCAGTTCCCAATTTAGTCTGAAATGTATGTATATAATTGCACTATGTATTATTTAAATTTTGCATTAATTTTTTTCTTATGCATATATTTCACATTTGTATGTATACAACAGAAACAATAAAAAAGACTCTCATGTAGAGAATGGAGTTCCCTGGAAGGAGTTGGAGAAAGGGTAACTGGGAAAAGCTGAAAAGATAGAGTTCAAGTGATGTAATTTCATTTCTATTAAAATGTTAAAATAAAGAAGTCTATGGAGGAGAAAGAAATCAGCAGAGTCAGTATTTTATTAGAGAATTGGAATACATGTGATTAGAATTAGCTCCTATATCAACCAGGCCAACACTTATTCACACACAATTACACAGAAATGTATGCCAGAATCAGCTATATGAAAAGATGAATAGTATGTATACAGTGTTCATATACAAAATTTTTCTTGATTAATATTCTTATGTGATTTGCTTATTAAAGTGTTTAGGAAAATTAATGCCATGCTTTAAAATGAATTCACTTATAAAATATAACAATATATGTAGATAAGATGCCAAGTTGCTGAAGAAGAGGAAATCACCATTTATTGTCTAAAATATTACATCCCTGGTCTACATTTAGACAGAAGAAATTTTTGCTGAAGAAACACATTTAAAAATACTTCTGACAGTGCAGGCCGACAGGAACCGGATGTAGATCTCTCCTGAGAGACACAGCCAGAATACAGCAAATACAGAGGCGAATGCCAGCAGCAAACCATGGAACTGAGAACAGGACCCCCGTTGAAGGAATCAGAGAAAGGACTGGAAGAGCTTGAAGGGGCTCGAGACCCCATATGAACAACAATGACAAGCAACCAGAGCTTCCAGGGACTAAGCCACTACCCAAAGACTATACATGGACTGACCCTGGACTCTGACCTCATAGGTAGCAATGAATAGCCTAGTAAGAGCACCAGTGGAAGGGGAAGCCCTTGGTCCTACTAAGACTCAACCCCCCAGTGAACGTGATTGTTGGGGGCAGGCCAGTAATGGGGGGAGGATGGGGACTAAAGGGAGGGGGGGGGGGCTGTCTCTTATACACATCTAGATGTGTATAAGAGACAGGTGGTAGAGCGCTTGCCTAGCAAGCGCAAGGCCCTGGGTTCAGTCCCCAGCTCCGGAAAAAAAAGAAAGGGAGGGGGAGGGGTTAGGGG
The DNA here is from genome assembly GCF_011064425.1 of Rattus rattus. Lineage (NCBI taxonomy): Eukaryota > Metazoa > Chordata > Mammalia > Rodentia > Muridae > Rattus > Rattus rattus. The sequence goes on along the minus strand of NC_046161.1, from coordinate 13,378,743 downwards.
GATGTTGGCCCAGAAACGGGGAAAGGGAATAACATTCGAAGTGTAAATAAGATATACTCAAGTTAATAAAAAAAATACTTCTGACTTCTGTTGACTTGTTTCTTTGTTTTTCATTAAGAAGGGATGCTGCTGGAGGCTTAAAAAGCACCCTGTGATTTTTGAATGGCTAAGTTATATGAATGGGCCTTAAAAGAGAAAAAAGGTGCTGTTCTGGGAAGGCACACAGGCTTTAGAGGAGGGGCAGGCTTACTTGCTGCTCCATCAGGTTGAATCTATATGTTTCCAGAAGTGTGTCCATTATTCTCCATGAAACACAAGAGCTGTATATCTCAGGTAGAGCCGATAAGCAATACAAGTCTAATACTCCTTCTCCACCTTATTCACCAGCCTACAGGTAAACTATTAGGAGATGCGTAAACAGCTCAAGTTATCTTTTCTTCTCTCTATTTCCCACTTTTCTATCCCTCCCTCTCCCATGTTCTGCGGAAGACCTTCCCCTTCTGTTTTCATCTTTCATTGTATCTTTTCTTTATGATGCCTTCGGATTAAAAAATGTTTTAATATAACGTTTGTCCGATATAGAAAAATTATGATCAATAACTCAAAATTCCATGAAATACTAGCAGTGGTTTTCATTTTTATTTTGTTTATTCTGGCACCCCATGATACACAACCATTTCCATGTTAACTTGATAAGGGTTGATGCATTTATTTTTTGTTTTTTAATGCAGAGACTTAATATGCAGTCAGACTGTTTGCTTGGACCTCAAGTATGTGCAGCACAACTAGTTTAAGGCATTTTGCTGCTTTCTGCTTAAAATTGTAGATTAGAATAAAAATTATATTTTTTCAGAAAATGCTCAAAATTGCTATTGTTAATATTTTTATCCTCAGCATGCCACGGGATAGCTGATAAATACCATTCATGTTTATGTATAATTGAGAATTATATAATGTAATTTACATGATTTTTAAAAATATTTTCTCTTCAATGTAGGGGGCCAGTCACTGGGTGAGGTACAGTAGAAAAATTTTGAATATATCTATCTTGGATTGGGGACACCTCATTCACTACTAGAATTAGTCACAGATTGGAAACCTACTGCACTAAGATAGCAGAGAAAATGATACAGAAATGTTGCTTGTCACTAGGGACCCCTTGTCTCTTAAGATCTGTACATTATAAGAAATGTTCTACCCATCCAGAAAAAAGAAAATGTTGGAAACTGTCTTAAAGGTTTAACTGGACAAAGAGAAACTGGAGGTCATTCAAGGAGACAGTGACCTGAAAAATCCCAATAGCAGTGGGTAGAGACTTCAGAGGAGTATTCAAATAGAACTATTCCAAAGCCTAAGCATAACTTCCCATGATCTCATTTCCTAAGATTTCATCTGTATGGTCCAAATGGCATGACTCCTGTATCCAGTCATCTGACAGAGACAAGGTGAGCTTTCCTTGGTGTGAGATAACACTACACTTAGCCTCTACTTCTTTTCATTGTATTCTATTTAACCTGCAATATACATCATGAGGTTGAAAAGAGAAATTTGTGGGGACGATACTTAGAAAAGGTTGGGGAGGGGTAATTGGAATGAATATGCTCAAAATAGGTAATTTATATGTAAAATTCCCAAGAAATTAATACAGAAATGTTTAAAAATAAAGTACTTGTCACTAAAGCAGAAATCCTCAGAAATTTGCTGGTAAAATTATATATAGTACAGGTCATCAGGATTTTAAAATAAAATACAGCGCAAGGAGGTTTTAAAATAATTGTGAAAATACAGTAATAGAAATAAAAATAGCTGACAAATTTTTTGCATAGGATGTGAAACACTAAAGTACAAAAATTCTAGATTTGAAAAATACACAATTAGCGATTCAGTGGGTTTAAGAATTTTGCATTACATATCAAAACAAACTGGGAGAAAAACAGATTTATGAGGAGCAGATAGAAGATTTAGTGGTTAAAAGCACTTGTTGCTCTTGTAGGGTATCTTGGCTTAGTTTTCATCACCCACATGGTAGCCTAGAACCACCGTGATTCTAGTTCCAGAGAAATCAACACCCTCTTTTGACCTCCATGGCACCAGGATTGTACAAGTTGCCCATACATACATGCAGGCAAAAAACTCATACAAGCAAATTTCAATCGTCATGTAAAAATAATGAGGATAATACATTCAGTGAAAACTACAGTAAAAAAAATTTAAGATAGGCAGGAGGAGGAGTTTAGCCTCCTATGTGAAAAGAATGGGAGGGCCAGATGAGGGAAGATCAGGAAGAGACAGAGAAAAGAAAAAGGGGACTTGAGAAAATAGGTGTGACAAAACCAGAGGAAATAAGGTTTAAAACATCAAGAATTGGGAGACTTTTCCAAAGAATAAAAGACACTTCACTATTAATTCAAGGAGATATATGAATTCTTTTTTTCTTTTCATTAAGTATTTATTCACTTTATATCACAGTGGCAGTTCATCATCCTCCCAATGCCCCTCACACTCTCTCCATGTTTCTCCCTTCCCTTCTTCTCTGAATAGGGGGGGAACCCCTTCCATCACCCTACACTGGCATATCAAGTGACTGCAGAATTCTCTCTCACTGAGGCTAGATGTGACAGCCCACTGAGGAGAACTGGACACACAAGCAGGCAACAGACTCAGGGGCAGCTCCCTCTCCAGTAGTTGGAGGACCCACATGAAGACCACGTACAAATCTGCTGCATATGTGTGGGTGGCCAAGGTCCAGCCTATGCTCGCTCTCTAGGAGTCCCCAAGAGTCCAAGTTAATTGACTGACTTTGGTCTTCTTGAAGAGTTCCAATCCCCTTTGGGTTCCATAGAACCCCCAACCCAACTCTGCTACAAGACTCTCCAAGCTCCATCTAATTTTTGGCTATGAGTCTGCACATGTTTTAGTCAGCTACTAGGTGGAGTCTTTCAGAAGACAATTATGTAACGGTACTGTCTGCAAGCATGAACCATATCATTAATAAAGTCAGGTATTGGTACTTGCCCACAGATGGGTCTCAAGTTGTACCACTCATTGCTTGTCCATTCCTCAGTCCCTGTTCACTTATAGGCAGCGCACATTTTTGGTTAAAGGTCTTGTGGGTGGGTTGTTGTCCTTATTCTTCCACTGGGAATCCTGCCTGACTACAGAAGGTAGTCACTTCAAGCGCCATATTCCCCACTGCTAGGAGTCTCAGGTACAATCACACCCATAGACTCCCAGGAGCTGTTGCCACAGAAATAGAGTGCAGAGGAGGAAGGGCAGAAATTGACCCTAATGGGCTTTCCCAGAGGAGCCAGTAGGCAGATGATTGTGACAGGGATCTTACCTGGAGTTCCCTAATGGCTGCAGACATCTTGGATTGACCACAGAAGTGTGGACTGGGAATATTGAGTGCAGAGGGGACAAGGGAGACCTCAGGGTTGCTGAACTTGTTGGGGGACACATCAGGCAGGGACTTCGGGTTTGGGGATTACACCTGGTTGTCCTGGATGACAGCAGACCTCCAGGGATGCCAAGTGGAACTGTGGTTCACAAATAGAGTGCATAGAAGTCAGGCCAGAACTCTCTGCTACTGGTTTGCTCAGAGGGGCCAGCAGCCAGAGAATTGGAGTAAAGGGTCTCACTTTATGGTCCCTGATGGAGGCAGGCCTCTGGGTTTGCAGGTTGAAGTGTGGACCTGAAGATGGAGGGCAGAGGGAACAGGACAGAAATCACTGCTGCTGGGCTTGCCTGGGGACCTAGCAGACAGGGATGAGATCTAAGAATTCTACACTCACATGTGTCACTACAACTTCCACATCTAGAGATAAAAACTGAGGCATGTAACTTACAGAGCAAATTATTTCCATTCTCTGTAATTTAAACTATGATTATTTGCATGACTCAGAAAAGCAAAGTAACAAGAGTAAGACTTGAGTATAATGCTTGTCATGCTCTTTTCTCTGACTCAAAAATAGGTAATAATGATACCATTTCTTCTAATTGACTAACTGGAAATCAAGGTTGTGAACATTTTGTTCAATTCACTTAGGGAGCAATAGATGTGAATGAAATGCAACTCATGTTGTTTAATATGGAATGTAAACTTTTGATCATTGAGTCCTGATAAGCTTCATTCAATTTGGTATATAAATTTATTTGTAAAATAAAATATGACTGCCAATTTCATCAGTTTATAATGTTTATTATCTATCAAAATTAAGGTTGTAGTTCCTTTATCATTCATTCCCTCATGTATTCATTACTTGACAAATTCTATAAGTTATTTATGCGTACTACAATGTAATAGACGTTAGATGCACAGCTATGATGAGGCTGAGACGTCCACGTGTTTTCACCTAATGTGTTAGATGGTCACATTTTCAGGCTATGGATAGAGAACACAGAAGAATGTGCCCAGGGCAAATAAAACGTCCCCAGGAAGCCTAGTGTGTGATCTTGACTTGGTGTATCTCACTTGCCTCTTAAACTGCACACAGAGGGAGTAATTTTGGAAAGTATGTGACACTGTAGGTTTGTGTCAGTGCTGAAACACCCAGAGCTTTGAAAAGAACACTAGACTCTTACACTGCAGTTATCTCTGGGAGAGTTAAACTATATACCAGGAATCATAGAAGCCCATTGTCTGTCATGGAGGGAATTGTAGTCTGTGATTTCTATCACTTGTGTTTCATGGACAAATATTACTGGGGAAAAACCCAGAATGAAAGGCTCAAGAGCCACTGATGATGCAAAGCAGTACCGAATTGACCCCTGTTAAGTGCCCATATTCAGAGACCAGATATACAACCCCTTTTTCGTAGTTTTTAATCCAAAGGAAAGAACACAAATGGACTGTAATATTAAAACAAATTTTGTTTAATTTAAAACATCATCACTGTTGAAGGAAATATTGAATAGACGAAGGAGTTATGGGAGTACATTTCAAATTTCATTGACCAGAGATAAACAAGAGGAGATAACAACATGCAAAAGATTAAAGGAAAATTTCTCTGAACATTGTATTTCACGTCGATTCTAATTTAGTCTCCCTGAAGAAACACAAAAGCATAAAATATATCCCTATCCCCAGTTTTCCTACAATTCCAAACAGGACCTCACATGTGAATAGGAAGAACACAGAAAGAAAGCAGTTTCTAAGCTTTTAAATTTTTCAGATTTGTCTTTCAAAGGTGATAGGAATCCATATATGGATCTGAAATTCATTTAACAGCTGCATCCTATTCCCCAAAATGTAGCCCTGGAAATGGAATTCACAGTCTCAAAAGTACTTTTCACTAATTTATAATCCCTGCGGTATCCACTCAACTATAAATTATAAATCAATTATTCTCTAGAGAAGCAAGCAAGCAGAAGAAACGAAACCAAAACTCACCAATAACTGCAAAAACAAACCCTATTTTAAATCCCCTGAAAATTGCTTCAAATTTACAAGTCAATAACTTGGAGAGATACATGTTCCCATAGTTTATAAAGTAGATTTTTCAGTGTGTTATATCAATTCTGTTCGTTACCCACAGTTCTTTTCTACTTCACAGTATAGACAGGCAAGTAGGCTCAGCTCCAGGACTCAACTGAGTATATATAGATATTGATACAGATATAGATATAGATATAGATAGATAGATAGATAGATAGATAGATAGATAGATTTTAGATAGATAGATGATAGATAGATATAGATATAGATATAGATGGAGATAGAGATAGAGATAGAGATAGAGATAGAGATAGAGATAGAGATAGAGATAGAGATAGAGATAGAGATAGAGATAGAGATAGAAACAGATATATATCATTGTTCTGTGTATCTTAGGAAATAAGAAGTGATGGCCTGGAAGTATAAAATTTGCAAGCTCTTGAGGACAAAAGACTCCACAATGAAGTGTGATGAGAATGTATAAAAGAATATTTTACCCTGATCAAAGTACGCTTAGAGATGTAACATCATTACAGATATTTATAGCGACACGGACCTGTATATTACATACACAGAATATATAAATATCTGAGTTAGCTTTAAAGACATAGTGAATGTTAATGTACTGCACATAATTTACTAAAATAGGTTTCTTGTCGACTCAGCAGTAAGACTACTTACTTGGCAGTGAGTTTAAAAATAATGTTCTGTGAGTACAAGTGTTCCTCCTATCACTGATTTTTTAAAGTAGTTATCTCTAAAAGTTTAACAAGCTCTAGAATTTGCAGTCACTAACCTCTTGAGTGATGGCTTAACTATATTGTATTTTCAAGTGTAGTTCGGGACTTAGGTACTATGAAAAAAGACCAATACTTCCTTGTACATATGAACTAACTGATAACTACTTGCAGAATGTAACAGTTGTAGCACAGAAACATGGAAAGATGACTTCTTGTGCGTTTATTATTCATCTCTTCTTCTACTTTTCTTATAAAAGATTTCATGTGGCTCAGGCTTGCCTCTTATTTGCCTCTATCTAAGCCTGTTTTTAAACACTAGATTACATGGCTTCATTCTCCCGGGGACAGTATTTACAGGTATTCAATGACACCTGTCATAATTCCTTTTTAAAATCAATAGTATAAGCTCAAAATTGAAGATGTTTTTATTTGAACAGTTCTGTAGTAAATAAATTACATCACTTTTATTTTACTATGTTAATTTCTCTGAAGTTGATTTTCATTGTATTATATCAGAATTGGATCACATAAGTACTGCAGTTCTCAGAATTCAAGGAACAACCAATTTAAGGAATGTAACATTTTAATACTGTATTTTAAACAATATAGCATATTTCAACAAACTCTATAACCCACTTAAATAGTAAGCACTCATATATTTGAATAAATAGAAAAGACCATATTAAGAACAACATTAAATATTCCAGATTTAGGTAACAATTGTCTCGGAAAAATTATAACAAAATTTGCATGACTACTAAAGTGGGTGCTGATATTTTCTGGCATAAAATATATATAATTAAAATATGAAAAGGATGAACACCCAGGCATTGTGCATTATACAACCCAAGAATGAGACCCATGAAGCCACAAATTAAATAGTTGTCAAAGATATTAATTATTCTAATTCTACTAGAATGTCTGATTGGTTGGTTGTGAGTTTTTGAATAGCCATCTACTTGACCCTAATTTATATAATGGTAAAACTACAGCACAGGTTCATGCATTACTGCATATAATAAAAATAATTTGTGTTTAAAATGTTAGCGATAAATATGAATAAGATAGAATGTTTTCAATTTTGTAATGTTATGCATGATTTTGAAAAGAATGTAGTAAAAACGTCTGCTCCCATGAGGCAATGACTCATGTTCATTCTGAATGCTAAAACCTATTTGTATTCAAAATGGCTCTTTGTAGCAAGAATTTTAAATTACACCCTGGCAAACATTCTTGTTTTAGTCATAAAACAAAGTAAATTTGCTATTTAAAGAATGGTAGAATATTTCATGGAACACAAATCTATAGAATCAGATAAATTATTTAAGAGTAGGTCCTAATTAGGCTTAATAGTATCAATAATTAACAATTCCCCAAACTCGTAGTAGAAATGCTTTACTCTTTTCAAAGAGCTTTCATTTTGTTTCCTTACTAGATGTTCACATCAACTCTCTGAGGTACTTGGAAAAACATTCAACTCATGTACTGGGTGAGAAAATTTGATCTCCGGGCTGTACGCACACATCTTACAGAAATCAGGGAGAAAGGTGAGCTGAAACCCTTAGCAGCTATATCTTCATAAGCCCATGAGAAAATTAATGCTAAATCCTAATGGATTGCTGTGAGAATCTTATCTTTTAAGTATGTCTTTACCATCCAAGAGAGTTTATAGGTAGCAAGCTAGAAAACGTACTAGGGCTAAATATAATTAGGCAGAATGGAGAGATCAAATGAGTCTTTGCAAGTTGATCATGTTGTTACTATTTGAAAGAATCTGTGAATAGTTCATGGGGAAAAATGAGGACACTGCATTACAATAGTAAATATTTTGGGGCTAATGAAAAGAAGGAAGAAAAGGGAAAGAGAGGGAATAGTAAGAAAAGAAGGAAGGAAGGAAGGAAGGAAGGAAGGAAGAAAGGGAAGGAAGGAAGGAAAGAAGAGAGCTAGGAAGGAAGGGAGACAGTCTCTTGCAGAGGGAAAGAATATGACAGAATTGTCTAATGAGGAAATATCTATTTTTTATACTATTAACACCACATCAGTATTGTTAATTTTTTGACACAAGACTGAATTACTGCACATGTTAGCATAAGGTTTTAACCTTATGAGAAGCCTGGCTACTGGTAACAAATCCTAATGTAACTGTTTGAACTTATTATTGCACAGATCAAAGCCAACATTAAAAAAAAACTCAAAGATTCCAGTGGTGCCGTCTATACTCTTTCCAGATTTTACTTTTGCTATTTCCATTTGTTGCCTCTGAATCTCACAAAGTGATTTAGTTTCTGTCTTTGTATTTTCAATAACTGAAATATCAGTCTTACCCGGCTGTGAACCCAGGAAAATATAATAGGGACAGGTATGGCAAGATATACCCATGTGTGCAATATTGGCATGAATGTTATCGGGATATCCAACCACTTTCTGATTGGATATAACACTAGCTATTTTTTTTTTACTGTAAATATTGCCAAAAACCCATGGATGAGGAGCTAACAAGCTCCAGAAGTAACATACTACAATTAGTTTAATAAATAAAAATATCCAAATGTCCTTTATATCCCATGAGAGAAGTTTCTTTTTTTTACAGTGGACGGCATTTAGTACAGTAGCTCACAATTAGTGCAGAGAACAAGAGACCTGGGTGCACTCAGACCTGTACAAGACAAAGGCAGTATACACTGTAACACGCAGTGTTACATGGATTTCACGCTCCATTCCAAAGTGTGGAGTTATGGAGAGTGAGTGGCTTCTGAAGGAGGGAGAGATCATTGTTATGAGTGTGGCTACTAGGAAGTCAACCACATAGCACTAGACGGCCTTGTACCAAGCAGTACATGAACAACACATATTGGAGTAGATGAAGTGATAAATTAAATGTTTTTTTTAATTAAATTAGAAACAACAGAGAGTTTGTTAGGATCTGGAAGGAGTGAAGTAGAGTTGAGAGTGATATCATCAAATTACATTGTATGAAATTCTTGAGAAATTAATAAAAATATTTCAAATGTCCAACGTTCTCAGTCATTTCAGCCACTAGAAAATTAGTCAAACACAGAGAAGACACAGGTAATCATTTACATGGTGTTTGAAATCTCATGTAAAAGTGGTGATTGAGGAAAAAGAACTGGAATTTTCATTGTGGGGGAAACATAAATTGGTATTTCTACCTCAAAAATGTAATTTGACTGTTATAAAGAAATTTGAGCATAACATTGTTTAATAGTCTTTTTGCTTTCAGGCAAAAGAGATATTGAGGACTATAATAATTCTTACTGCATACTGTACACTGCTATTAATACTGTACACTACCATTGATACACAGGTGAGGGCAGGTGAAATATAAGACTAGAGTCTGCAATTGGACAATGAAAATGGAAGCCGGGACTGAGAGTTTCAGGAAGAGAGGACAGCAGACAGACAGACAGAAGAGCAGAGAAGATGGAGGAAGGAAACGAATCAGATCCATGTAGCTTGAAATAGACAGAGGTAGCTATGAATATCATAGAAGGGACAGAATAATATAGGACAACCTAGGTAGGCAGCTTGTATCAATATCAATATCAATTGGCTCTGAGTTCATTGTGTGGGCATTTTGTGAGTTGAGAATGTACTGATATAAATCTGACTGATAATTTACAAGCCTCTGGAGTTTTGATTTACTGGGTTAAAGAGGTTTGTGACAGCTAGCCATAGGGGACAGATGGCTGGGAAGATAAGAACAGATCAGAGGCAGGAAAAGCCTAGGAAAGCAGGGAAGACCACTGCTTGCAGCTCGCAATGGGGAGAAGAAACCACGTTACTAGATCATGGTTGGCAATAGTGTGAATGTTTTTTTTTAAATAATTACATGCAATTAAATAATTTACATGAATACTTATAGAAGTTTTGATTATAATACATGAAAATAAAATATACATCTCAAATGTCCATTAGCGAAGGAGAGTAAACCTGTGGTTTATTGTCATAAGATCTTATTCAGTATTGAGAGGATGTGTTACAAAGAAGTGTTGAATAATCTTTTACAGATGTAATTGAAGAAGGAAATAGAATTGAAGGACATTAACTTGTGATGACAAGTGGAAGAATCTAGATGAAGCATGAGAGCATCTGTGTAAGTCTATTTCCATAACATCTTGCAAAGTAGAGTCACATATTAATGACAGAAGTAGAACAACACTACCTGAGCTGAGAGGAAACAAGGGAGAAGGTAGGAAACACAAGGAAATGACAGAAATTGTTAGTGCTTTCTTGGCTGGAAACATTAAACTGGATATGTGTATATATTTATTGTAGTTATATTTCCTTTTTTTAGTACTTTAGACTATTACACTAACCAAAGTATTAGAAAAGCCTCCCAATTTTTTCTATTATTTTAATTTTATTCAAAGATACTTTTTAAGTTAGTTAAGGAAATGTTAAGAAAAACTCATGGTTTATTTTTAACATAGATGTCCAATTCTTTAGGCACTTCTTGGTGACAAGAAATCAGAGGCAGGAAAAGCCTAGGAAAGCAGAAATACCTTTTGTCATTGGAATGCCTCGACTACTTCCATCCATATTCACAGCTGTATGAGGTCAACACTCTTGTAGTAAAAGCAAAGTAACATAGCTCCCCATCCCAGATTTAAAAGGCATGCATTGAAGGAAAACAAACTACCACCACTCTTAACAACAACAACAACAACAAAAACAACAATCCCTGGAAGTTGGTCTAGTTTCCTTCATCAAATTGTCAGTACCACAAACATATCCAACTTTTGAAGCCCAGGTAGAAACATTGCCAGGAACAGATGCAGCTGCCTTATTACTCATGTGGGATATTAATAAAAATTTCATACTCATAAACCTTAGTAGAGTAGGCAATGGATAAAGAACATTGCTATTAGGTGTTGGAACCCAGCCCCATGGTAACATGCTCGACAACACTACAAATGTTCTTAAGTTTCTTCTAGAATCTATTATTAGAACTCAATGTTAGATCAACACATTTTTAATGGATAAAAATTAAGCTTTAATTTTGTCTGTTTCAAAGAGTTTATTTCATTAAGTGCAGATTCTTCTACACAAAACTATTTCTGAAAAGTGTGCAAAAGCTTCCGCAGAAAGAGTTTTGTAGGATTGTGTTTTCTTTTATTTTAGGAAGTTTGAAAACGTTTAGTAATCTTAACAGATTGGAAATTTACATTTCTCTTTTGCAGACATCTTCATGCTCAACAGTTTTGGGGTGAACTTATTTGGCCTTTCCTGTAATAGAATGCATCTTGTTATTGGGTTATCTGCAATGACCTTTGATATAGTCAAGTAAAAATGATGATAAGATCCCTTCTCATTTTCTTCTAACACGAATATTCAGTTTTCCTTTCTGTACCATGAGAGAAAAGACCTTGGGCTCACTGAGAGCAGGCACAGGCAGAAAGAAGGGTCCATCACAGCCACACTATGTCCCTTTATTATAGCATCTTTGTAACTCTCTTTTTATAGCATTGTCTCATTACTAGGGTAAACTGCTTTAATCTGTCTGAGAACAGTCACCACAGAACTGAGACTCTATCATATAGTAGTAACTTTGTAGATTCCACTTACCTCCATGTTTCAAGAGAGAAGCTCTTGGGGCAGTGCAGTACATGAAGGTAAAAAAATGTATGCTACTAAACATGTCATGAAGCAATGGTATACATCTCTTTATGATGTATACAAATGTCTGTGAGCATACCGTCTTTGGTTCTTTTTGCTGCTTTTCATCTCAGACTTTCCATTATGTCCAATTATGGTCCACTTAAAATATCAAATAAGTTTTAACTAAAATTAATAGGACTTTTTCAATGTTTTCTTCAGAAGAAATTTCCCAACCACTCTAATGCTATGTGGACATTTAATAAATTAGGAGTTTCAGATTTTATGGAAGAATCAAAACCTAACTCAATTTAATAATTTAATTTGAATAGATAATTGCTGAGCAAAATGTACTTCTTCACGTAGTTATCAGACTTTGCATTTTGACTCCCACTTTCTACTGTCTGAACACTGGGTTATTCATCAATGTTGAATCTACCTCACCATCCCCAAAACTCCCAGGTTTTGAATAGTGTTTTGGTGGAAACCCTTACCTTAAGAAAGTTTGATTCTTCCTGATATAAAATTGCCTCTCCTGTTATCATTGCGTTTCTTATATGTACCATACACTAATTTGGTCATAGATAAGTCATGGACTGACATAGAAATTATATATTTTTCAGAATTATTATGTTTTCTTTCCCCTTTTACTGGATTCTTAATGGGTTTTATGTATGAAGTGCTCCCATAGGCTCATGTATTTGAACATTTTGTCCTCAGCTACTCGTGTTGATGTGGAAGGTTCGGGAGCACTGGGCAAATGGAGCTTTCCTGGAGGAAGTACACCCCTGATGATAAATTCTGCTTCCTATTCACTGTTTATCAACCATAAGAGAGATTATATTCCTCAAACTATAAAACAACCAAAAAACAAAACTTAGTCTCCTAAGCTACTCATACATTTTTGTCCCAGCAATGATAGCAGTAACTAGTACATGTCCCTTTGGTGCCTTCATATTGTGTGGAATGTTAGAACCAAGCAGACAAAACTATCTCAGAAAACATCAGGCATCTGGGACTTCTCGATAAGCTTTAGGCCAGGGAGTTTCACAAGAATTTGCTGAGTAAACACCTATTTAGGAAGTGTCCCAACGACAGTAAGGGCAGGAACCTCCACCTTCCCCACTTCTGCGTTCCAGAGTTGCCTCCCCACCTAGGGTCTCGAATGAATTCAAAGGACAATAGGTACCCACCAATGAATTCAAAAGGTAATGAGCCCCGTCAATTAGAAATAACCAACTCATCCTGTAACCTAAAGCCTATACCATGAAAAAGTATAAAGAGTGTGTGCCTTTGTTCTTCGGGATCGCCTCTGCTCCAATTGCACAATGATCCCAGTGCACTGGATCAATAAACCTCTTACTTATTGCATCGATCTCTGTCTCTGTGTCTCTGTGAGTGGGACATCCCAAACGTAGGGCTGGGGAGGAGGGAGGGTGCTTCTCAAGTCTTACAATTTTACTTTAGTTCTCATAGGCATATTTATATCCCTACACATATATGACATATGTGTACCAAAACATTGATGTATGCAAATGATATGTGATTTTTACATAATAATGTATATTACTGTTTCTGTAATAGTCTCAAACATTTTGACCAAACGACCTTCACCATATTTAAATTATGTCATTTCCTCCTTTAGCTTTTATTTTTTGGCTTTGACTTTACTAATGATTTTTGATTCTTTCTACTCCCTCCTCCTCACCTCTCTCTCTCTCTCTCCTCTGTGTGTGTGTGTGTGTGTGTGTGTGTGTGTGTGTGTGTGTGTGTTTATGAATATGTGAATGTAGATTTGTGCCATTAGGAGCATATAAAGGTTAGAGGACATGGGTCCTGGGGATGTGACTCAACTCATAGACTTTCTGTGCAAGAGAGGAGGGCCATGAGGGTGAGGAGGAAAGGGAGAGAGACGAGATGATATCTGTGGTTTACAGTTGTAGTGATGTGCCCGTGGAGGCTAGAAGACATTGTGGAATCAGCTCTGCTCTTTTGACCTCGATTTGAGGGCTGTTTTCTGTTGTTTCTGTCACCATGCTGTATATTCCAGGATAACTGGTCAGCAAACATCTAAAAAACTGTCCTAGCTTCATCTCCCATCTCAATATAGAAGTACTAGGATTCCACATGCCCAGCACTACAGCCAGTATTTGTTTTGTTTTGTTTTGTTTTGTTTTGTTTTTTAACATGGGTTCTAGGATTAATTCATATTCTCTGACTTGCACAGCCAATGCTTTTACCTGCACAGCCATCTACCTCCCTTACAAACCTTGTGCAAATGTACTTTTAATGCATTATATTCACACAGGGACTATTTCAATAGGTTCAATTTTCTAAAGCTAAAAATTAAATTATAAATGAACTCATTGTGTTTCTATATGTATTCCCAGAAGTGTGTAGCATGACAACATTTCCATACCAGAATACAAATAAACATTTTAAAACTGGGGCAGTATGCCATTATGCAAAGTACCATCTTTATTTTCCTTTACATTTTAAATACCTAATATTTAGTTTTAGTTTTTGAGTCAGGGTTTCTCCATGTAGCTCTGGCTGTTCTGTGATTCATCCTGTAGACCAAGCTGGCCTCAACCTGAGTGATCTGCCTGCCTCTACCTTCTCAGTTCTGGGATTAAAGGTGTGTACCACTATGCCTGGCATTAGAAATGCAATTTTGGGTGTTCATGAAAGACAAAGTGCTTTATAAAAGCCAGAAATGTGCCAAGTTTGCTGTACTCACTCTTATATCCATCTCTTCTGACATTTTGAAGTCCAGTACAATTGTCTCCTGTTGCTGTCACTGTGGTAAGAGGAGATATCTGAATTGTAAAGTTCAGTTCCCATCAAGATGAAGGTGGACCAAATCAGGACCAAGTTATAACCTCAGCATGCAAGCTCTCAATAGAGTCACTATAGATGCAGATGTCACTATAGATGCAAATGTTAGTGAGTTGTGAGTCACAGGAATTCCTGGACACATTTGAATCAACAACCCAGACAGAGGACCTGAATTTCTGTACCACTGTATTATGGTAGCCTTGTAGTAGTCCTCCAGAGTTCTTCCTCTTTAAAATAAGTTACAACTATTTGTTATTCCTCAGGCTTTGCTGCTAGTAAAAGAGATCTGTCCGATTACCTCCAGAGTCCTTATCTTCATCTTTGTAGAAGAAACATAAGGTTTCTGAGGTGCTGACTAGCAAAACATAAGAAAAAGATATTGTACAGTTTGAGCCCTAATCATGCAGTTAATAGGGGAAAAAATGATTAAACCTCTGTCATTTCACATAATGTTGGTTTGGAGCGAACATAACGGTCCTGAAGGGTTTGACTGCGCCTAGCTTGTAAAAGATTCTCTTTGATGGTGATGCAGTGAAATCCCCCTCTTTAAAGTCACGGAGACAATGATTTCATAGCACAGTATTTTAACTCTTGACAGCTCAGTGGGAGTGAGGAAAGGAAGGGGGGTAATCGAAAGGAGAGGGTTTGGTGAGGAGAGGAATTTAAAGTCAAGCCAAGATGAGGGCAAGGCCCTCAGCAGCTGTCTGAAATGTGAATTGATAGTTCACAGACCGGTGTACTGGGATGAATGGCAACTGCTAATTGCACTGAGGAGTGATTATCTTGACATGGGGCAGTGAAGGTTTGGGGAAGAGAGGAAACAGTTTCATTGTGGAAAAGTTTAACTTAACGATAAACATGTTAAAGACAAATCTGTGGTGTGTTTTTTATGAGAAACAAGAGTTAATTAAATCACCTTTTTAATATTTTTGTAGTCAATGTGTTCATAGTGTCCTTTTACCCCGTGTTGCTCTTTATATGTCTATGAACAAAATTTAAGCCATTTTAAATAAAATTTTATGAAATTTGGAGTTTTTAGCTATATCAATATTAAATATGTAGAACATGGTTTAAAACTAGTGTCTTCTCATCTATTTTATTGTGAAACAGAATCTGTCTTCAAAGCTAAATAACATCTTTCTTTGGATTTGTATCTACCAAAGGTGATCCATAGGCTTTTCCAGATAATGTGTATATTACTGTCTTCAAAACTCATAGGAATATGTATTTAACTTTTGGATATTTCAAAATTGATAACGATGATTTTTTTTCCTCTTCATCACATGTATTTCAGAGTTAAGAGAAGAATTCATCAAGGCATGAAAACAATTGTGCTATTTCATATAAAAAGAATATCTCAGATTCCACAGTTGTTTAAGTGTTAATTTGTGTGGTTAATGAATGTCATATACAGATATGCAGGTGCCTAAATAAGATAAGTACCAATGGCAAATAAGCAAATACTAACATGCACATGATATACATGTATATTTTTATATTTAATATAAACACATATTAATGATACATTTATATTTTTTATATATCGTGATATATTCACCTGGATATAAATGTATACATAAATATGAGTATCTCAAATACACAGCATATTTGTTGCAACCAAATGATGTTACAGTTTCCCATGGATTTTCTCTAACATTTTCTGTGTCAATACTAGTTCACTAAAAGTACAAGGTTAATATTCAAAGCTATAAATAGTGATGGACAAAAATCAGACTTTATGTTCCTGTTGTACCTGGCTCGGGGGGAGGGACTGCAGAGAACCAAGGCACTGGCTGCATGTTCTGGTTCTTTCAGGTGTGGTTTTCCTATAGTACTACATGTGTAAAGTCTGGTGTTAGAATGAGATAATAATGCTACATCTGATGTAAAAGACCATGCTATCCTGTATGCCAGTAACTGTCTCATGTAGCAAATGCATTTACAGAATGTGACATTTCCATGCCCTACAAAGCACATTGTTTTTATTTTTTGGTCTCTCTGTTAACTAAATAAATTATAACATAAATATCAAGGTGGGGGCATTACATATGCTGAGACAGAAAGGAGAAAGCCATCAAGTTAATTCCTGTTGGAAAGGAGATAGATCAACAAGTCAAGCAGGTTAAGGGATAAGGCCTGGATAGTCCTAGCAGTGGCAGTGATGGATAGAGGAAGGAGATTCATTCCTAGTAACTTGTAAAAACTCAATAAGCTACTGAGCAGACTATTTTAGTCAACTCCCAATATAGTGTTGTTTTTGTTCAGTATAATTTCTGTTTTACGAAAAAAATTTAAGTTTGAGGAGTATCCCAATGATAGGATGTCAAGAGCCTTTTGGGGACACTTGTTTCTAGACACTTAATGGGAATCTGACATTATCAGGACAAAAGAAATAAGCCCAGGGCAAAAATCTAGCTTTGAGCTTGGGCTCAGGAAATAGGCCTTGATTAAGAACATCTACATTTGAGTTATTGCAAAGCTCAGAGCAGTCTCAGTGGAAGCATGTATGGCAGTCCTTTTGTCTTGGTCATGCTGATTAGCAGCTAGAAAGGTGTTTACAGAAGCCTTGCTTGTTCCTTGACCCAGAACTGATCTTATTATTCTGCATGTAATTAAAGTGGCACAAAAGCAGATAGGAAAACAAAACATCTGCTTCAGCCTTAGAACTGGCTGGAGTCAAGCTACTGTGTTGTCTAATTGTCTTTTTTTCTTTTCAATCCTCACTCCTGCCCTGGGGGACTAAGCTGGCTTGGTCAGTAGAACAGACTATAAAGTTAAAATGGAGGATCAAATTCAAACTCAGTTTAGGTTTCTTGTATACATGTTGCTTTCCATAATAACTGTTTTTAGTAAACATAAGTAACAATTTTAAATAAAACTTCATTTTTAACATTTATGTTTTATGGTAGTCAGGGTCCAAAGCTTGGGCTGACACTAAGTATAAAACAGACAGCATGTACTTCCTTTTATGTACCAAAAGGTGGCACCTTCCTGGTAGCATATGCAAAAGACTGTGAATTATACTTAAATGTAACAATAAAACTGAAATATCCTTTGTTGAAAGTATAGATATATTTTCACTAAGGTGGATTTTGGAAGGATGTCTTAGAAGTTGGAGCAACACAACAAAATACAGAACAGGAAGATTAGACTTTAATAAAACTTTTTAGACAGTCTATGCTTCAAAGAACACCATAAAAATGGAAAAAGAAAGTCCATAGTATGAGAGATCTGAGAAAGTGTTTATATTTAGAAGAAACTCTTACCACAACCCACTACCAAATACATAGTCAACATACACCTTATTGAAAACCTGTAGGCTAGTAAGCACACAAAACCATTAATTATTAGAGAAATGCAAATTGGTCCTCACAGTAAATGCAACCAAACACCACTAATAAAAAATGCTGATGAGGCTATGAGCATTCAGAACTGTATCATTGCTGGAAAAACTATAAATAAACAACTCCTTCAAAATGGCACATAAACTTCCTTAGAACTAAGGCATAGAATTAACATTTGAATAAAGAGTTCTACTAATTACATACTTAAAACAAATGAGAGCAAGAGTTATGGGAGAAGTTCCAAACAAATATTAAGTAATATTATTTGTACTAAAAATAAAGAATTCAAGTTTTTATCAACTGACTAAAGGACTGCAAATATTGTTTTATGACATAGTGGACCTAAAAAAAGCATGAAAAGTGAAAGATGCCAGCCACAATGTGCCTAAGATTATATAAAATGCCTTGAGTTGGCAAATCTATAAAGAAACTATATCACTGATTCACAAGTGATGAGAGTATTCCAATCGTTTGGGAGTGACAAATAAAGGGTCCAGGGATCTATTTAGAGGATTCTAGGGTTGCTAACATCAGCTGCTCTGTGAAGTCATATCAGTAATTTGAGCTGCATAAATAGGATGCTCATTTGCTTTAATGCCAACTTGTAGTTTTAGTCCACAAACTTGACTCACAGCAACATAGAAAAGCTGGACTTAAGATCTTGTCTGTCTGGAATGACCTTGTGTGATGAGGAGATTTAAATTCTGCTATAGACGGCAGAAATGGGAAAAGTTTTTAAAAGTCAGTAGAGAAGAAAGCAATTCCAGATTACTGTCAGCATTTAAATGAACTTCTCATGAGGAGACATGGTTTTCAAGAGAAGAACTGAGAGCAATAAGGCGTACTACAAAAGGAGTTTGGTAGATTACCTTAGAAAATAGGCTTGGGAAGTGCAGAAATAGCCATTTGCCCACAGGAAAGGATGCAGTCTTGTACTTCTTTAGCCCAAAAGGCTGGATGTCTTGGCAGTCCTATTGTGATAATGAAGGTGTGGCGAATTTCTGAAGAGCTCCTGGTCTCCAATCTATAGTAAAAGGCCAGAAAGGAGAGTTGTGATGTCAGAGAAGGATGGCAGCAGCATCATCAGCAACTAGATGTTCTTGCTAGAGAGGCATGAAGACAACCAGGCAAAAGCACTATCTCTTCCTTCAGACCTCCTTGTATCTGGGCCATCACAAGCTGTAGCCCCCTCTAGAAGACAGGCACTCCACTCAGTGAACACGTCCAAGGAAATACTCTTAAAATGCTGCCCAAGGTGTGACCCAAAGAAAGTTTGCTGTGTTGTGGATTTGTTTCATCTTTTAAGTCACAGTCCATTATTTAGGGAAACTGGGAAAGGAAATCAAAGGCCAGAACCTGAAAAACAAGACAGAAACTAAGGAAGAATGCTCCCTGTGCTCATGGGGAGAAAGCTTTCTTATAGCTGATGACAATGTCCAAGAAATGATGCCAAAAACAGTGGACTGGACATTTCTACATCAATTAATAATCAAGTTATTCTCCATAGACTTGACTATAATCCAGTCTGTTACAGACAATCTCTCAATTCAGTCTTTCTTCTCAGGTGAGTCTCACAGCTAAAGCCAAGTAAGATGGGAAAAGTGATTCAGTTTAGCCTATAGTTCCAGATGGAATACAGTCTCCCTTGACAAGGAATGCATGGTATCAGGAAGATGGAGCTACACTGTCTCATTATATCAATTGTCTAAAAGCTTTGAGAAATCAGGAAGTGGGGCTAGAAACACTCAAAGCTGACCCTCAGAGATATACTTCTACCAGGCTTCACCTCCTACAGGCTCTATACCAGTGGTTCTCACCCTTACTAATGCTGCAACCCTTTAATACAATTTCATGTATGGTGACACACAATAAAATTATTTTTGTTGGTACTTCATAACTGTAATTTTGCTCCTCTTATGTATTATACTATAATAGCTGTGTTTTCAGATGGTCTTAGGTGACCCTTGTGAAAGAGTAGTTTGACTGCCAAATGAATCAGAACTCACATGTTGGGAATCACTGTTCTATAACCTTACAAAATCACAACACCACATAGGGCCTAAGTGTTCAAACACATGGACCTATAGCCCACCTCTTTACACTCACATGAAAACAGAAGGGTACCCCCATTTAAATATTCACAATGGAGTATGAACCTACTAGCATATGATAATTTACAAGTAAGCACTTGGATATCTTGTTTGTGTGGTTTTGTATTAGTAGTTTTATTTTTATTATTTCTAGAATTTTCTTTTTTCTTTCTTTTATTGAAAATATAATTTTTTGTCATACAATATATCCTTATTACAGTTTCCCCTCCCTCTAATTCTGTTGATTCCACCCCAGATCTCCATCCAGATCCACCTTCTTTTATTTCTCTCATCAAAAAAGAGAGTCTTATAAGAGATAACAACAGGGTTGGGGATTTAGCTCAGCGGTAGAGCGCTTGCCTAGGAAGCGCAAGGCCCTGGGTTCGGTCCCCAGCTCCAAAAAAAAAAAAAGAGATAACAAACTAAAATATACTAATATAAAAACTATCTTGTCTCACCCTATTTTCTTGTTATCAACATGTTTGTGGGGCTAAAATACAACAAAAATTAGATTCGTTAATTTGGAGTTATGAAGACATGATTTAGCCTGACTTGGAAATATCCATATCATTTATATGGATAAGAGATGTCATTTATAAATCTTCCCTCCATTAACTTTTAGAAGTTTTAAAAACATGATTTTTCCACTAAGATTATAATATAACTACATAATTTCCCCTTCCTTTCCTCTCTCTTCACATTCCCTTATGCCCTACTTTGTTCTCTTTTAAATTTAGGACTTCTCATTGCATTAATTGTTTCTTTATACGTACTCCTATAAACATATGTAACTTTTTAAAACTTTTTATTGATTTTTTTTGTAAATTTCACATCATGCATCCCAATCTCACCTTTTTTCTCCATACTCACCTTCTGCAAGTGCAACCTCTTCCTGAAAAAGAAAATGGAAATTAATAGACACTAATAATAAATTAAATTTAAAAAAGAACCTCGCCATTGAAGGTACATAGTATACCATTTTGTCCAAAGAGCATTACTTGCAAATGTTCATTGCAGTGAATCATTGGTCTGATTCGAGGTCCCTGACTTCTGTTATACTATCAATACTGGATCTCCACCAGGACTCCTCTCAGATATCCTGCTGTTGCCCTGTGTCATAGAAATTCTGCAGAACCAGCCCTTTATGGATTCCAGCAGATCACAGATGGGGTAAATGTTAGGCTGGACGAACACAAATCTGTGGATCTAGACCTGGGTAGCAGCTGAGTTAATTTTCCTGCCAGCTCTCCTATATCTGCACCACATAAATATATTCATGCTGTATAATATTATTTATGTGTATGTCTTTAGGCCGAGATATTTAAAAACTGATTCTTTAGTGGCCTTTCCGGCCACATTTTCTGCACATTTTGAATCTAATGTAGGTGGCAAAGGTAAATTCTATACCTTGGTATTTGTGTCTAAATATCTGAGAAGACGCAAAATGGAAGCATCTGAGCTCACTCAGACTTCTTTCTGCTTACTAGCATATTTGACCATATAAATTATTTTTCTGGTATTCTCACACGCACCACAGTGTTTGTGTTAAATTGGATTTATTATTTCATCACTTCTAGAAAGAAGGCTCAGTCTCCTTGGCTTGTCCAGATATAGAACATAATTGTCCATTATAGAAACATTTCTTAACTCTGTCCATTAACTCAATAGAAAGAATCAACAAAGATTATTTTAGCACAGGACACTATAAATATCTTAATTCTAAATAATTTTTTTACTATTTATACTAATCCTGAAATCGTATCTCAGATCTATGTCCATTCTCAATCAAAACTCCACATTTAAAAGCCTATCATAGATCAAAATTAAGAGTTATGAGTAAGATCTGACCTTCTGAATGTCTCTTTAAGATATTGGTAAACCCTGATGAATGAATATTTACTTATTTTTTTTCTTTTCTTTCTTTTTTTTTTTCAGAGCTGGGGACCGAACCCAGGGCCTTGCGCTTGCCAGGCAAGCACTCTACCACTGAGCTAAATCCCCAACCTCGAATATTTACTTATTAAGAAACAATTTAAGCTATGTATAATTGATATGTATTGTACTGGAAATAACTGAATATGATTATAGAAATATAGCCAGGTACAACCTGTAAGAGATGACAAATTCTTAGTATAGCTTTACTTTGATAATATCAATAGTTTCAAAAATCAAATTGTCAACTTTTGCCCTATTTTAACGGCCTCTGTTATCAAAGGCCACGCTATCTTCTTGATTTCTTTGACAACTACAGCCAAACTTGATTTATCTTTGTACATAGTCCCTGCTTCATCATCTCTTGGCTGTTCTCTTCTAAGCTATTATTAAGTGAATGGGGTTAGAAACTTTTGCTGAAAAAGTATCATCCCTCATTCCCATCTACAGCATAAATATGCAGTCTGCTAAGTGCAGTTTAGCCAAAGAAGCTTTGGGATGTTTTTATCTGTGGCAAGGCTATATCTAAGATCGTGGCAAATCGAAGACTGTAGTGCATATTTTCAGTCTCTTACAAATTTGAATTATTGAGTGAGTAAATGAATAAATGTGTGCCCACTTTAATGGGTGTTAATTTTAGCACGTTCCTGCTCATCATTCAGTATTTTTCTCTGATAGTAAACAGTCTTCAGCCACTTATTCCTGATTCATTTCTATATTAGAAAAAACTTCTCTAAAGAAACCATGAAGTAAAAAATGCTCATATTATAAAGCTTCCACAAGCAGCAACTGAAGAATTAAATTTTCTGAGCTAAGCCAATGGATTGTGCATTATGTTTGTTTCTAATGATTTATTCCAAATATTAAGCTCCAGTTCCACAACATTCCTGACATTTGCAATGCATGTGCAAACTTCATTCTTGTGCATAATTAATTTTGTTCTCAGATCTCAGAGTCTCCTGTGTTCTGGAGTAAGAATACCATGCTCGTACTTGCTTCCTAATGCCAGCACCTCCATCTGAGGTATCCACATGTAAATGCCAGTTTCTGTATTTACTGAGCATCTCTGCAAAAATATGTATGTCTTGCAGGGAACATCTGGTCATGCACACTGTAACAGCATAGCTGAGCTTTGAAAGAATCCCTCAATTTATTTTCCAGATTCCTTCCATCATACATAATGTCTTTCAAAACACTAAAAGGCTTATGGGCTCATTGATCTGTCTGTCTGTCTGTCTGTCTGTCTGTCTCTTTCCTTTATGACTTCTAATTTACTTTATTCATCTTTGACATCTATTGTAAAGTATTCCTTTGTTTCTAATCACTTGTGAAAGCAACTACCATATTTCTTTTCTTTCACTTCCCACAGTTTTCCCCACCTCCTGTCTCCCCCAGATACATTCTTCCTTTGTTTCCCTTCAGAAAAGGTCAGATCTCAAGGAGACAACAACCATACACTAAAAAGCAAGAACCAATAAGACAGGACAAAAGTCTTCACCTGGAGCCTCGACAAGGCAACCAGATAAGAGGCAAAGATTTCCAAGACTACGGAAAAGAGTAAGTTACAACTCTTTAAGTTACAACAACCCAAAGCACAAAAAGATAGCATTTAACTCCATGACAAATAAATCAAGACCTAAATATATAACTCATAAAATTGATGAGTTTTATTATAAATTAAATATTTTTATACTTTTATTTTTCTTGGATATTTTATGTATTTACATTCCAAATGTTATCCTTTTTTTTCCCACTCTCCCATATGCCCTAACCCCCTCACACCCCCACTTTTGTGAAGATGTTTCTATTCCCACCCACCCACTCCAACCTCAATGCTTTGGCATTACACTACATTGGAGAAACAAACCTTCAAAGGACCAAGGGCTTTTCCTTCCATTGATGCTGGACAATGGCATCCTTTGTCACATATGTGGTTAGAGTCCCTCCATGACCACACATTTGTTGGTGGTTTAGTCCATGGGACCTCTGGTAGGGTTCGTTTGGTTGATATGGCTGTTATTCCTATGATGATGCAAACCCCTTCAGCTCCTTCATTCTTTCCTCTATCTCCTCCATTGGGGTCCCCTTGTTCAGACCAAAGGTTAGGTGCAACCATCCTCATCTGTATCAGTAGGGCTCTGGCAGAGCCTTTTAGAAGACTCACATATTTGGCTCCTGACAGCAAGCGTTTCGTGACAGGAAATAGTGACTGGGTTTGGTGGCAGCCTATGGAAAGGGTCCCCAGTAGGCTAGTCTCTGGATGACCTTTTCTTCAGTGTCTGCTCCACTCTTTGTTCCTGTATTTCCTCCCATGAGTATACTGTTCTCCCTTCTAAGAAGGAATGAAGCATCCACATTCTGGCATTCCTTCTTGGGTTTCATGTGATCTGTGAAATTTTTCTTAGGTATTTCAAGCTTTAGGGCTAATGATGACTTATCAGTGAGTTCATACCATTTGTGTTCTTTTCTGATTGAGTTACCTCACTCAGCAAGATAATTTCCAGTTCCATCCATTTGTCTAAGAATTTCATGTAGTCATTGCTGAGTAGTACTCTATTGTGTAGATGTACCACATTTTCTGTATCCATTCTTCTGTTGAGGACATCTGTGTTCTTTCCAGTTCCTGGCTACTATAAATAAGAGTGCTATGAACATAGTGGAGCATGTGTCCTTGTTACATGTCGGAGCATCTTTTGGCTGAATGCTCAGGAGTGGTATACCTGGGTCCTCAGGTAGTACTATGTCGAACTTTCTAAAGAAAAGCCACACTGATTTCCAGAGTGATTTTAGCAGCTTGCAATCCCACCAATAATGGAGGAGTATTCCTGTTTCTACACATCCTCACCAGTATCTACTCTCACCTGAGTTTTTGATCTTAGACATTCTGACTGGTGTGAGGTGGAATCTCAGGGTGATTTGGATTTGCGTTTCCTTGATGACTAAGAATATTGAACACTTCTTTGTGTGCTTTTCAGCCATTCATTATTCCTCAGTAAAGAATTCTTTGTTTAGCTTTGCCATTTATTAATAGGATTTTTGATTCTCTGGAGTTCTTTGAAGATATTAGATATTAGCTCTCTATCAAGTATAGGATTGTAAAGACATTTTCCCAATCTGTTGGTTGTCATTTTGTCCTATTGATAGTGTCCTTTGTCTTGCAGAAGCTTTGCAATTTTATGAGGTCCCATTTGTCCATTGTTGATCTTAGAGCCTAAGCCATGGGCATTTTGTTCAGGAAATTTTCCCCAGTGCCCATGTGATTGAGATTCTTACCTGCTTTTTCTTCTATTAGTTTGAGTGTATCCAATTTTATGTGGAGGTCCTTGATTGACTTGGACATGAACTTTGTACAGGATTGATAAGAATGGATCAATTTGCATTCTTCTACATGCTGACATCTAGTTGAACTAGCAACTAGATGAAAATGCTATCTTTTTTCCACTGAATGTGTTTTGATCCTTTGTCAAAGATTAAGTGATCATATGTATGTGGGTTCATTTCTGGATCTTCAATTCTATTCTAGTGACCTACCTGCCCGTCTGTGTAACAATAACATGCAGTATTTATCATGATTGCTCTGTAATACAGCTTGAGGTCAGGGATGGTGATTCCCCCTAGCTCTTTCATTGTTAATAATAGTTTCCCTACCTTGGGTTTTTTGCTTTTCTAAGTTAATCTGTAAGTTGCTCCTTCTAATTCTATGAAGAATTGAGTTGGAACTTTGATAAGGATTGCATTGAATCTGTAGACTGCATTCGGTAGGGTGGCCAATTTTACAATATTAATCCTGCCAATCCATGGGCATGGGAGTTCATTCTAACTTCTGAGATCTTCAATTTCCTTCTTCAGCAACTTGAACTTTTTGTCATACAGATTTTTTACTTGCTTTGCTAGATTCACACCAAGGTATTTTGTAATATTTATGGCTATTGTAAAGGGTGTCTTTTCATAATTTCTTTCTCAAATTGTTTATCCTGTGGGTAGAAGAAAGCTACTGAATGGTTTAATTATTATTTCCTGTCATCTATCCCTCTTGGGTGAATTTTCTTCTTTTTGTTCTAGAGCTTTCAGGTGTGCTGTCATGCTGTTAGTATATGCTTTCTCTCTGTCTCATTTCTTTTGGAGGCATTCAGAGCTATGAGTTTTCCTCTTAGCATTGTTTTCATTGTATCCCATATGTTTTGGAATATTGTGCTTTCATTTTCATTAAATTCTAAAAAGTCTTTTATTTCTTCCCTGACCAGGTTGTCATCAGTAGAGCATTATTCAGCTTCCACGTGTATGTAGGCTTTCTGATGTTTTTATTGTTATTGAAGACCAGCCTTAGTCCATGGTGGTCTGATAGAATGAATGAAATTATTTCAATCTTCTTGTATCTGTTGAGGCCTGTTTTCTGACAATTATATGGTCAATTTTTGAGAAGGTACCATGAAGTACTGAGAAGAATGTATATTCTTTTGTTTTTGGATGAAATATTCTATAGATATCTGTTAAATTCAAATAACTTCTGTTAGTTTCACTGTGTGTCCATCTAGTTTCGGTTTTCATGATATGTCCATTGATGAGAGTGGGCTGTTAATGTTTTCCACTATTATTGTGTGTGGTGCAATGTATGCTTTGAGCTTCAGTAAAGTTTTCTTATGAATGTGGATACCTTTGCATTTGAAGCATAGATGTTAAAAATTGAGATTTCATCTTGGGAGATTTTGCTTTTGATGAGTATAAAGTGTCCTTTCTTATTTTCTTTGATAACTTTTGGTTGAAAGTTTATTTTACTTGATACTAGAATTGCTCCTCCAGCGTGTTTCTTGGGACCATTTGCTTGGAAATATTTTCCCAGCCTTTTATTCTAAGATACTGTCTGTCTTTGTCACTGAGGTGTGTTTTCCTGTATCCAGCAAAATGCTGGGTCTTGTTTACATATGCAGTCTATTAGCCTGTGTCTTTTTATTGGGGAATTGAATCCATTAATGTTAAGAGATACTAAGGAAAAGTGATTTTTGCTTCCTGTTATTTTTGTTCTTAGTTGGAATTATGTTTGTATGACTATCTTCTTTTGGATTTGGTGAAAGATTAATTTCTTGCTTTTTCTAGAGTGTATTTCCCCTCCTTATATTGGAGTTTTCCCTCTATTATCCTTTGTAGGGTTGGATTTGTGGAAAGATACTGTGTAAATTTGGTTTTGTCATTGAATATCTTGGTTTCTTTATCTATGGTAATTGAGAGTTTTGCTGAATATAGTAACCTGGGATGGCATTTGTTTTCTCTTAGGGTCTCTATCACATCTGTCCGCAATCTTTTACCTTTCATAGTTTCTGTTGAGAAGTCTGGTGTAATTCTGATAGGTCTGCCTTCATATGTTACTTGATATTTTCCATTACTGCTTTTAATATTCTTTGTTTTGTGTATTTGGTGTTTTGATTCTCAAATGATGGAAGGAATTTCTTTTCTGGTCCAATCTATTTGGAGCTCTACAGGACTCCTGTATGTTCATGGATCTTTCTTTTTTTTTTTTTTAGGGTAGGAAAGTTTTTTCTATAATTTTGTTCAAGATAATTACTGGCCCTTAAGTTAAGAATCTTCGTTCTCTTCTATACCCATTATTCTTAGGTTTGATTTTTTTCAATGTGTCCTGGATTTCTTGGATTATTTGGGTTAGGAGCTTTTTTTGATTTTTGCATTTTATTTGACTGTTTTGTCAATGTTTCCTATGGTATCTTCTTCCCCTGAGATTCTCTCTTCTATTTCTTGTATTCTGTTGGTGATACTCATATCTATCACTTTTGATCTCTTTCCTAGGTTTTCTAACTTCAGTGTTGTCTCTCTTTGAGCTTTCTTTATTGTTTCTACTTTACAATTTAGATCCTGGATGGTTGTGTTCAATTCCTTCACCTGTCTGGTTGTGTTTTCCTGAAAGAGATTTTGTGTTTCCTTTTTTTTTTTTAAGATTTATTCATTTATTATATATAAGTACACTGTAGCTGTCTTCAGACACACCAGAAGAGGGCATCGGATCTCTTTACAGATGGTTGTGAGCCACCATGTGGTTGCTGGGAATTGAACTCAGGACCTCTGGAAGAGTAGTCAGGTGCTCTTAACTGCTGAGCCATCTCTCCAGCCCTTGTGTTTCCTTTTTAAGGGCTTCTACCTGTTTACCTGTGTTGTCTTGTATTTCTTTAAGGGAATTATTTGTGCCCTTCTTAAAGTCCTCTATCATCATCATGAGATGTGATTTTAAATCCAAATCTTGCTTTTTCCAGTGTGTTGGGATATCCAGTATTTGCTGTGGTGGGAGAACTGGGTTCTGATGATGCCAAGTTATCTTAGTTTCTGTTGCTTATTTTCTTTTGCTCACCTCTTACAATCTGGTTATCTCTGATATTAGTTGGTCTTGCTGTCTCTGATTGGACCTTCTCTCCTGTGGGCCTACAATCCTGTAAGCCTGTGATCTTTGGAGTGACAGTGCTCCTGGACAGACCAGCTCTCTGAAGGCATGTTTTGAATCTGAGAGCTGTGGGACAGCCTCTGCTCTGGGAGCTGATGGAGACTGTAAGGGTGCTGTCCTAGGCCTCCCTGTGACTCCAGTGCTCCAAGTGCTCCTGTGGTGTCTCTTCTTGGCCAGTCAATTGGGAGAATTTGGGGTCTTACCTGTGGTCTGAGGCCTTAGGAGAGAGAGTGCTTCTGGCAGACCAGCTCTCTGCAGGTACTTTTTGTGTTCGATGGCAGTGAGAACAGCCTCTAGTTCTGGGACTAGCAAATATTAAACTTTTATTTCTATTGTGCTAATAAAAATCTTTATCTATGTCAAAAATAATAAAATATTATTGATGAAGTAAAGGTAATTATTACTTTTGCAAGAAAGTATAAATGCTACTATATTGGTGATATGTTCCTATAACAGCTGTTTTGTTAAAACAGAAAGTAAACTTTGGAAGTATGGACAAAAAATTACTAATACTACACACACACACACACACACACACACACACACACACATTAATTCTTTAGCATTGGATAAGCAATTAGTGGACTTTTTGCTTGTAAAAGAATCTCCTCTGAGCACAGTAGGTTATTGACATCCTATGTAGATTTCTTCTTGTAGATTTGTAGGCTTTCCACTGTACTCTTTTTCTCCTTTTAATTTTAGTGTTGTAATTGGATGTATTTTTTTATTTACATTTCAAATTTTATTTTCTGTCCCGTTTTCCCAGACATAATCCTCCTATCCCATCCCCCTCTCCTTCTTCTATAAGAGTGTTCCCCTACTCATTCACCCTGCCTCCTCCCCTGCCCCCAACATTCCCTTACACTGGGGTTCCAACCTTGGCAGTACCAAGGGCTTCTCCTTCCACTGGGGTTCAACAAGCCCATCCTCTGCAACATATGCAGCTGGAGTCATGGGTCAGTCCATGGAGTCCATGGTCAGTCTTAGGTTAGTGGTTTAGTTCCTGGGAGTTCTTGTAAGTTGGCATTGTTTTTCTTACCTGGTTGGAAACCCCTTCTGCTCCTTCAGTCTTTTCTCTAATCCCTTCAACAGGGATCCCATTCTCAGTTCAGTGGTTTGATGTTAGAATTCGCCTCAGGATTTGATATGCTCTGGCTTTGTCTCGCAGGAGACATCTATATCTGGTTCCTGTAAGCATGTACTTCTTAGCTTCCTAAATCTTACCTAGTTTTGGTGGCTGTAAATATATATGGGCCACATGTGAGGCAGACCCTGAATGGCTGTTCCTTCAGTCTCTGCTCCAAACTTTGCTTCCATATCCCCTCCAGTGAATATTTTTGTTCTCTCTATTAAGAAGGAGGGGAGCATCTGAATTTTAGTTATCCTTTTTCTTGAACTTCATGTGGTCTGTGGATTGTATGGTGGTTAATTCAAGCTTTTGGGCTAATATTCACTTATTAGTGAGTGCATACCATGTGTGTTTTTCTGTGATTGGGTTACTTCACTCAGGATGACATTTTCTAGTTCTATCCATTTGCCCATGAATTTCACGTAGTCATTGTTTTTGATAGCTGAGTAGTACCCCATTGTGAAGATGTACCACATTTTCTGTATACATTCTTCTGTTGAAGGGTATCTGGGTTCTTTCCAACTTCTGGCTATTATAAATAAGGCTGCTAAGAACATAGTGGAGCATGTCTCTTTGTTGTATGTTGGAGCATGTTTTGGGTATTGTTGAGTATAGTTTTCGCTCTCCTGGGTTCTTTGTTATTTCAAATGAATTTGCAAATTGCTCTTTCTATCTTTATGAAGAATTGAGTTGGAATTTTGATGGGTATTGCATTGAATCTTTAGATTGCTTTCAGCAAAATGGACATTTTTACAATATTAACCCTGCCAAGCCATAAGCATGGGAGGTCTTTCTATCTTCTGAGATCTTCTTCAATTTATTTCTACAAAGACTTCAAGTTCTTGTCATACAGATCTTTCACTTGTTTGATTAAAGTCACACCGAGGTATTTTATATTATTTGCGACTTTTGTGAAGGGTGTCATTTCCCTAATTTCTTTCTCAGCCTGTTAATCCTTTGAGGAGAGGAAGATTCCTGATATGTTTGAGTTAATTTTATACCCAGCCACTTTGCTGAAGGTGTTTATCAGTTTAGTAGTTCTCTGGTGGAACTTTTGGGATCACTTAAATATACTATCATATCATCTGCAAATATAGTGATATTTTGACTTCTTCCTTTCCAATTTGGTATCACTTTTACTTGCTTTTGTTGTCTGATTGCTCTGGCTAGAACTTCAAGAACTATATTGAATAAGTAGGGAGAGAGTGGGCAGCCTTGTTTAGTCCCTGATTTTAGTGGGATTGCTTCAAGTTTTTCTCCATTTAATATGATGTTAGCTACTGGTTTGCCATATATCGCTTTTACTATGTTTAGGTATGGGCCTTGAATTCCTGATCTTTCCAGCATTTTATCATGAAGGGGTGTTGAATTTTTGTCAAATACTTTCTTAGCATCTAATGAAATGAACATGTGTTTTTTATCTTTCAGTTTGTTTATATAGTGGATTACATTGATGGATTTCCATATATTGAACCATCCCTGTCATCCCTGGGATGCAGCCTACTTGATCATGATGGATGATTGTTTTGATGTGTTCTTAGATTCGGTTTGCAAGAATTTTATTGAGTATTTTTGCATCGATATTCATAAGGGAAATTGGTCTGAAGTTCTCTTTCATTGTTGGGTATTTATGTTGTTTAAGTATAAGAGTAATTCTGGCTTCATAAAAGGAATTAGTTATGGCTCCATCTGTTTCTATTTTGTGGAATAGTTTGGACAGTATTGGCATGAGGTCTTCTATGAAGGTCTGATAGAATTCTGCACCAAACCCATCTGTTCTTGGGATCTTTTTGGTTGGGAGACTGTTAATAACTGCTTCTCTTTCTTTAGGGGTTATGGGGTGGTTCATATGGTTTATCTCTTCCTGATTTAACTTTGATACCTGGTATTTTTCTAGAAACTTCTTTTATGTCGATAGGTTTTGTAGTAGGATCTGATGATTTTTTGAATTTCCTCATATTCTGTTGTTTTGTCTCCTTTTTCATTTTTGATTTTGTTAATTTGGATACACTCTCTGTGCCCTCTGGTTAGTCTGACTAAGGGTTTATCTATCTTGTTGATTTTCTCAAAGAACCAGCTCCTGGTTTTGTTGGTTCTTTGTATAATTATTTTTGTTTTTACTTGGTTGACTTCAGCCCTGAATTTTATTATTGTCTGCTGCCTACTTCTCTTGGTTGTATTTGTTTCTTTTTGTTTTAGAGCTTTTAGGTATGTTGTCAAACTGTTAGTGTATGCTCTCTCCAGTTTTTTTGGAGGCATTCAGAGCTATGAGTTTTCCTCTTAGCTCTGCTTTCATTGTGGACAATATGTTTGGGTATGTTGTGCATTCATTTTCATTAAATTCTAAGACATCTTTAATTTCTTTATTTATTCCTTCCTTGACCAAGTTATCCATGAGTAGATCACTGTTCAACATTCATGTATATGTGGGTGTTTTGTCCTTTGTGTTGTTATTCAAGACCCTCCTTAGTCTGTGGTGATCTGATAGGATGCATGGGATTATTTCAATCTTCTTGTATCTGTTGAGATCTGTTTTGTGACCAATCATATGGTCAATTTTGGAGAAGGTAACATAAAGTGCTGAGAAGAAGGTATATCCTTTTGTTTAGGATGGAATGTTGTATAAATATCTTTTAAATCAATTTGGTTCATAAGTTCTGTTAGTTTCTCTGTGTTGCTTTTTAACTTCTCCTTCCATGATTGATCCACTGATGAGAGTGTTGTGTTAAAATCTCTTAATAATATTGTGTGAAGTTCAATGTGTGATTTGACCTTTAATATGGGTTCTTTTATGAATGTAGGTGCCGTAGCATTTGTAGCATAGATATGTAGGATTGAGAGTTCATCTTGGTGGATTTTTTTCTTTGATGACTTTTGGTTGAATGTCGATTTTATTTGATATTAGAATGGCTACTCTAGCTTGTTTCTTTGAACCATTTACTTGGAAATTTGTTTTCCAACCTTTTACTCTGAGGTAGTATTGTCTTTGTCTCTGAGGTATGTTTCCTGTATGCAGCAAAATGCTGGGTCCTCTTTAGCTATCGAGTCTGTTAGTCTATGTCTTTTTTGGAGGAATTGAGTCCACCGATGTTGAGAGATATTAAGGAATAATGATTGTTGCTTCCTGTTATTTTCGCTGTTAAAGGTGATATTATGTTTGTGTCTCTCTTCTTTTGGTTTTGTTGCAAGAAGATTAATTTTTTGTTTTTTCTAGGGTGTAGTTTCCCTCCTTGTGTTGGATTTTCCATCTACTATCCTTTATAGGGCTGGATTTGTAGAAAGATATTGTGTAAATTTGGTTTTGTCATGGAATATCTTGGTTTCTTCTTCTATGTTAATTGAGAGTTTTGCTGGATATAGCAGCCTGAGCTGGCATTTATGTTCTCTTAGGGTCTGTATGACATCTTTCCAGGATCATCTGGCTTTTTTCCTAGTCTCTGGTGAGAAGTCTGGTGTAATTCTGATAGGTCAGCCATTGTATATTACTTGACCCTTTTCCCTTACTGCTTTTAATTTTCTTTCTTTGTTTTGTGCTTTTGGTGTTTTGACTATTATATGACAGGAGGAATATCTTTTCTGGTCCAATCTATTTGGAGTTCTGTATGTTTCTTGTATGCTTATGGGAATCTCTTTCTTTAGGGAAGTTTTCTTCTATAATTTTGTTGAAGATATTTACTGGCCCTTTCAGTTGGGAGTCTTCACTCTCTTCTATACCTATTATCCTTAGGTTTGATCTTCTCATTGTGTCCTATATTTCCTGAAAGTTTTGGGTTAGGATCTTTTTGAGTTTTACATTATCTTTGATGGTTGTGTCAACATTTTCTATGGTATCTTCTGCCCCTGAGATTCTCTTTTCTATCCCTTGTATTATATTGGTGATGCTTGGATCTATGTCTCTTGATCTCTTCCCTAGGTTTTCTATCTCAACAGTTGTCCCTCTTTTTCCTCTCTTTATTGTTCCTATTTCCATTTTTAAATCCTGGGTGGTTTTGTTTAATTCCTTCATTTGCTTGTTTGTGTTTTCTTTTAATTCTTTAAGGGATTTTTGTGTTTCCTCTTTAAGCACTTCTACTTGTTTACTTGTTTTGTCCTGTTTTTCTTTAAGGGAGTTATTTATGTCCTTCTTAAAGTCCTCCATCCTCATCATAAAATGTGATTTTATA
Source organism: Rattus rattus (assembly GCF_011064425.1). Classification (NCBI taxonomy): domain Eukaryota; kingdom Metazoa; phylum Chordata; class Mammalia; order Rodentia; family Muridae; genus Rattus; species Rattus rattus. Next base: position 13,345,012 of record NC_046161.1, on the reverse strand, counting down.
TCTAAATCTTGCTTTTCTAGTGTGTTAGTATCTGCTTTGATGGAAGAACTGGGCTCTGATGATGGCAAGTAGTCTTGGTATCTGTAGGTTAGGTTCCTGTGCTTGGCTCTTTCTGTCAGGTTGTCTTTGGTATTGGCTTGTCTTGGTCTCTCTGACAATGGATTGATCTTCCTGTAGGCCTGGGTGTCAGCCCTCCTATAGACCTGTTTTTTTTTTTTTTTTTGTTTGTTTGTTTGTTTTTTTTGTTGTTGTTTTCTCAGCTGGATCTGGGAACAGAAAGCAACACTCCCAGATGTATAGGCACTCCTCGCCCCTGGCTTTCAGCTAGGTGCAAGCAGAAACGGGAAGGGTCCTGCCCCTGACTGCTCCTATGTCCCTGTACCCAGCAGAGTAGTCTCCCCTGAGTTCTCAGGAGTGTCCTCACTTCTGAGGGTCCGGCTCTCTCCCCCATGGGGATTGAGTGCAGGGAGCTGTGTTACAGGTTCAGTTTAGTTCTGGGCACAGGCCTGACCCAGTGGAAGACTTTTTTTCCCTAATCTGTAGGTTGCTGCTTTGTCCTATTGATGTGTCTTTTGCCTTATAGAAGCTTTTCAGTTTCATGAGGTCTCTTTTATCAATTGTTGATCTTAGAGCCTAAGCCATTATTGTTCTGTTTGGCAAATTTCCCCCGTTATAGTAAATATTAAAATGTGGAACCTTTTTAACCCATGCCAGAGCCAGCATCCATAGGGCCACATGGCCCTGTGGGGTACTTTTATCTCAGTAGTTCCACACTTCCCCCAAGGACTCTTAGAGCTAGGTGGTCCTCGAGCTGTTTGAGGTGCCTTGCTGTTTCCTATAGTTAGTTCCAGCACTGGAGGGCCATTTGGACCTAACCATAATTTATCTCTTGTTAGTTCTCTCCTGTCAGCTCTATATTAGCCGTGAACTCTCTGGTTCCAGCTGTCTGGTAAAATCAGTCTCTAGAAGTCCAGCATGGGATTGGTCTATCGTGGCTCCATGTCACAGACTCTTCCCACGCTCCCAACATGTGACCACTGGTAGTGAAAGTATAAACTCCCAACTACCTGGTGAAATCATGACTCAATAAGCTGTAATTTATCAGATTTATATATTAAATTCTCAAACCACAATACATCCACACAATAAACTCACAACCAATTGATAAAGATATAAACTGCCGACTTAGATAAATTTACCTATAGAAATCCATCCCTTAAGAAATATATATAACTACCTAGGGCCATTTAAGACCACCTGGATCTGGGTCGCCCTATTCTGTCTCCATCTTGATTCCTTCACTTTCCCTTCTCACTTGCTTTACAAAAATTTCGTCCCCACTTTACTTTTTTACTGTCCAATCATAGGCTTGACATAACTTGTGCCAGCACTCAACCGTATATAGACATCAACTTACATCCCCCTTTCTTCTATTAGATTTAGTGTATCTGGTTTTATGTTGAGGTCATTGATCCACTTGGATTTGAGCTTTGTGCAACGTGACATAGATCAATTTGCATTCTTGTACATGCAGGCCACCAGTTATACCAGCATCATTTGTTGAAAATGCTTTCTTTTCTCCCCTGTATGGTTTTGGGTTAAGCCACATTTACCTTTAAGGAACCAAATCAAAATATGTCAAAATGCCCTCACAACTTAAAATATTCGTGTATAGTTTACTCTGAAATAATCAGCTATCTTTCATATATGGATCAGGTTCCCCTGCCCAGGCATGGGACTGATTGCAGTAGATTGGCTTTGCAAGATCAATCATCAGTCAAAAATAAAATAAAATAAAAAAATTCTCTGTACACATCTCCATAGACAAATCTAGTGAAACAGTTCCTAAACTGACAGTTTTCCCAAGTGTGTCTAGGATTTTGTCAAGTTAATAAAAGTTGAGCAACACAGTTCAGAAAACACCTTTCAATAACTATATTCTGTGATTACAGCCACTGCTCTTTGGTCTTTAATTGCTTTATTGAGCAGCCAGAAGCTCAATCATGAGTCTCTTACTTGGTATTATGTATAGCAGGACTACTGACTTTTCCACAAACACTATTAAAAAGACTCCTAGAAAACCAACTAAGGACATAAAAATCAGAGATTTTATGATAAAACAGTTATTTCTTCATAAAAAATACCAAAGCTTTGTGTCTTCAGCCTTTGCCCTTGGTTCTTTGAGAACTTGCTGATATACACCATTTAAAACTCTTTGGAGAACTCCTTTTATCTGAAAGATTGAAAATGATCTCCGAATTCTAATACTGAGTTATGTTGGCCTCATAAATGCCAGTATTTCATATAGATACCATCAGGCTGGAACTTCAGTCCTGCACAGAATTCCTTAGAATAATTGTAAATAAAATGTTTATCTGAACATATTTGAAATTATCTTTTTCAGGAATTTTACTTTCTTGAAAACAGAGCTCTACTTTGAAAGCTTTTTATCTTATATTTTTTAAGAGATGTAAAAAATTTGAAAAGTCGGGTTATAAAAAGTGAAATGATAGAATCTAAAGGTTTATTTTATCCCACGTGTCCCTATTCACAACAAAGGTCATGAAGGAAATATTACATGCTTTCTTTGCAGTAACCAACGAACACCCTGTATTTAAGCCAATGTGAGCACTCTGTATCATCAGAAAAGGCTATATTGTGTTGATTTTGTCACTAGTAAAACAACAACAACAAAACTTTAATGACTTTAAGGCAGCCAACACCCATTCTAATGAACACCAAATGTTTCATGGATGGTTGCAGGTAAGTTCTGCTTTCAGTACTATTAGGCAATCTGTAAGGGAGAAGGCATTAACAAACCTAAGTCCAGGAAGGTGAAGATCCAGGAAAAGCTATGCTGGATCGGATTATGTTCTATGGAGGTATAGTGAGGTATGAAAAAGTGGGTGCCTTAGACATAAGAGAAAAGACTGTGAATACTCTAGACAAAAACTATTTTAAATATTATGGAGAGAAAGAGTTTGGTGTTCGTATGACAGGAAACACTGATTTGATGCTCAGAAATTATTTTGCCAAACCCTTGTGGCACACTAACATGAAACCTCATCCTATTGGTACCATCTTTCTAAGTTCAGACCTATTAAATATAATTTTCCCTTATGAAATTGTTTGCAGCACTGCAAGACTGGTGTACCCTTACTGGGAGCATATACAACAGAATGCAATACCTTTCTCAGACTGGCATGAATCTTTCTCACCAGTCCACTTATCAGATTGCCTTTGATGCTCACTGGGGAGCCAAGTAATGCTGGGTGCATTTGTAAGAAGAGGATGAGGTCTGGTCTCACTGTATAATATTTACAAGGACCTACTCTTCAGAACGATGAGTATTGGCACATTTTTTTTTACATCATGCTCAGGGGCTTGTCTATGCTTTCTCTGGTCTGTGTGGGGATGTTGACCATGCACAGAGACTGCCACTACCTTCTTTCACATGTTTATAGACTAAGACCATTTCTCTAAAATTACCTTTGTGCCTTCCTAACTCTTTTCCTATGTTCTACATATTAAACACACTGAAGTTATAGTTGGGTAGTTGGTCCACTCCATCAGAGTGAGCTTTTCCCATGTGATCATAACTTTTCTCTCTGTAGGTGTGTCTATGTGTCCTTTTAAAAAAAATATTTATGTGTTGTTTCAGTCAAGTTTCTAAAACCAAGTCAAGTATGACACAATAGTGTCCTCCAAGCAGCTTCCTGAAGTAAAGGCCTAGGAAAAATGTTTCCTGGAAAGGAAACCACTCATAGAATTAACTAACATTTGCTGTCCTTTCTCTTGCTCACCCTTATCTCCTTTCTTTTACACTTGAGTTTTTCCAGTCCTTTGGAGCTGATGATGTCTCTTGACACAGTGTTAATTTCACATGTCCTTCGTTTTCTCTGGTGATGGTTCTATCTATTCTGGCATATCCATTGACAACCTTCAGGAACCACTTAGCACTTCTACTTTCTAAAACAGCATGAGTAAGAATGTGCACTTGGGTTTTTTATACCTCTGACATTTTCTTGTATTGAACTTTACAATAATTTTATCTCTCTTATTTGCTGTTCCTTGTTTTTATAGAACACCCTATCCAAATAGGCAGAAACACGAGTCTTCTGTTTCATTAATTGCTCTAACAAATTATAGTTGTAGCGGCTAAAACCCAAAAATATGCCCTCACATTTAAAGAAGGAACAAATAAAATATGAGTATCGCTGTACTGAATTTAAGGTATTAACAGGGTTGCATCCTATCTAGGGGATCTCTAAGGCAAGACAACCCATTTCCTTGTTTTCAGTTCAGGAGAGATTTCAAAGTGAACAGCAGGACCAAGGAGTCTTAGTAGCCAAAGAGCTTGTCACAGAAGCCTGATAACTTGAATTTAATCCCAAGCACCAATTCCACCATGAATGAACTCCCTCTGATGTTCACTGTGGAATCCTTTTGTCTACACACGATACATGTATATATAATACAATAAATTTAAAAAAAAAACAACAATATAACTCTTCTTCCTTATTTTGAACCAATTATTTACAGTTGAACCTTCGTGTGATTGTATTTTGATCCCCAGGATAATATATAATATGCTTTACTTTGAATCCTTATTTCATACATAAGTGCCTGGTGGAATTATTCTTTGTTGCTTATGGCAACTGAGATTTGTATGGCTAGTATTCACAGAATAAGATGGATCATTCTAATTGATCCAGAGATATGTGGAATGAAGCTTAGGATTCCAAAGATGACACAATGGTCTGAAACAGTATTCATACACTTAGTTTTCTATTATTTACTTACAGGTAGTTTCTCATAGTCACCTTCATATTCTCCAGTTTGTTTTCTGAATTCAGCTCAGGAAGTACAGTCACTTTAACACACATTTTAAGATGCATGCTTCCTGTGTTGCTCAAATTTTATGCCTGTTTTGAATAGAAAGTCAAGTTTCTAGAAGTTACTTTATTATTAAAAATACTCAGCTGACTGACTTATTGTGTTAAGAATATCATTACTGGGAGGAAAAACAGAAGTCATGTTCTAGAAAAGACAGTGTTCTTAAGCTGTAGGACATCCTTATTTTTCATTACCCTGTTCAAGTTCTGATTCAGGAGTAAAAACAGCTGAACCCCATCAACTTTTCTGCCTATGTTATTATATAGATAAACATCTAAGGTCCCAGCACTCTGAAACAGTAAACAAATATGTCTTACCCACTGCCTTTTCCACCTGTGAATTCATGTTAATAAATGGACAGATCAACATATTGAAAGAGGTCAAAGCTAGAAACAGGCCAGAGAAAATAGTGTGAGAACCTTTCTCCCCTGGCATTTATACAACAAAAAAAAGTTGTTGTCCTATGTCATTTAACATTAAAGTTGTGAACTAGAGACAAGTCATAAGAGGTACCCTAGCAGCAACAGCTCATTCAAAGAAGAACAATGATGACCATTCTATTATTTCCCTGCTCTGAAATCTGGACATTTTCTCAGTGCCTCCAGGTAGAAGAAGCTGAGTAGACAGAATCATCAGGAAGGTAGACACTGTACAGGCAAACACGGCCTCAGACACCTGTGACAGACGAGATTCTCAGGCTGCTACTCGGCTTCTCTCAAGAGAGCACCAAGCAAAGGAGAGAAATCCTAATAAGCTGAATGGCACCTAGTGAGATCAAAGGCAAAGAGGATCTTGGCTAGGCTTCCTCCCATTCCCCTCTCTGAACAATAGGAAGAATCCTCCATTTGAAGGGAAAATAGTCGTTCTCAAAAGGGCATTCAATATTCATGCTCTACTAATGACTCCGGTGCATCCTATAATCCCTTAATGTATCTACTTGACATTTATGAAAGATGCCTATGCTGCATCATGCTCTTCCCTCCAGAAGCCACCTTAAAATTATGAGAATGTCTTCTCCCTATTGTCTATAAAAAATGCTGGCCGTTAAAGGTGGAAATAAATTGTTGTATTATCTACTCATTCCCTTGGTGAATAAATTGTCAGCTCTGGTTTTCTATCTTAACTCCCTCTAGTGTGGCACTCATTTCATTGGTTGAGGATGTCGTTTTGCCATTTCTCTGTGTTATTATACTCCAAAGTCTCCTTTGTGCTCAAGATTTTCTTCTTTGAATTGAATTTGTTACTTAAAGCCCTGCAGACAGGAAATGCATCTGCACTCCACGGATTTCTCCCTATGTAGGCAGAAGATGTATGGGTTATTTAATTCAAATTCTATGCCCACAAAAATAGACTACCATTTTCTACTTCCTCCACAGTAGGAGTATATCTTATTTATCTTTGGCTCTTGCACTAAACAGTAAGGCTTCAAGGCAGATCTTTTATTATGGAAAATACTTATCTTTTGCTAAAGAATTTTTTTTTGTTGTTAATGCTATTCTAAAAAAACCCTCAAATCTTGAAAAATGGCTCTACTGCTGACCAGGTGAAGCAATTACATAAAAATCGTTTCCATGGTAGCTACAGACTTAATACAAAGAATCACTGGAGGACATTTGGGATTAGAAAGTTAGGGCAACCTGTCTTTAAGCTTTGTTTTTTTGTTTTTTTTTTGTTTTGTTTTGTTTTTTTGTTTTTGTTTTGTTTTTTGTTTCTTGGTTCTAACAAAACCTGTGTATCTTTCCACAAGAAACTGTGATGTTCCTTATAGACAAATCATTACATAACTCCTTTGTAAAATTGTTAAAAGACACATAAATCTTCAAAAAAGAGTGATTGGATCACTTATGCTTACTTCTTTTCCTAAAATAAAAATAAAAATAAAAAAAACAACAACAACAACAACAAAACAAAACCAAACAGGTGTGGTTGCGTTAAGGACTATAAGCCTGCATGCCACATGGGTCCCTTATGTCTCTTGATTTTACAGTTAGAAACAACTGCCTCTGAGGAAGATAGTATATAAAGTACCTATACTAGTTACTTAACTTACTAATGTACCAAAGTACTTGATAAAGACAAGGGAAGGAAGTATACTTTAGCTCACAGTTGAATAGGTAGAATCACCATGGCACAGAAGTCATGCCAGCAGGAGAATGGGATAGCTGAGCCACACCCAGGAAGCAGAAGGAGGTCTACACTGGTGCACAGCTGGATTCCTCTTGTTTTCTTTTTATTGATCTATAGAGCTTAATCTTAATTTCAGTTAAACCTAGGAAAACCTCTCAAAGATAAACTCAGAGTTATGTCTTCTGAGCATTATAAATCTGATTAAATTAGTAATGATAGTTAATCATCACAGAACCACCAGTTTGTTAGGAGAAAAAGGTATGGTTTCTTGATAGAAATTTACTAAGTCTATTTAAATATGTGAAGAAGTCACTGAAAATGTGCTGAAATTGTCCTCTGTTTAGATGGTTTTAAACATTCTGATAATCTGTATAGTTTTACTTCAAGGAAGTAATTTTATTTCTACCTTGTTGAGCTGTAAGTCTTCTTTAGGTATTCTTTTGTCTGGTCTTTTCATGATAACAAATCATAATGAATTACAGGATCCGCTCATCAGCATTTCTGAGAGAGAAGACCCTGCTGGGCTTCTCAGACACACTCTTTATTCTTAACAAAAACAAAGCTATTATTCTGTCTTTTCAACATGACAAAAAAAAAAAATCCTAACACATCTTTGTTGTTGCTTTAGTTCCTCAAGACAGGGTTTTTCTGTGTAGCCCAGAAACTCATTCTGTAACCCAGGCTGCCCTTGCACTCAGATCCACCTACCTCTTTTCCTAAGTGCTGAGATCAAGATCGAAACTTGAACCACTGCCCGGGCTTAACAATTTTCATGATTAAAACTATATTATATTTGATAGGGGTTGTTCATCTTTTTAATTTCTATTTCCATAAATAATTGTGAATCTCTCTCTGTTCTTGAACTACAAAAACAAACACTCACCTAACCAAACAACCAAACAGACAAAAAACAAGCAAACAAACAAACAAACAAAAAAACCAACCAATCAACCACAACCAATTGACCAACCAAAAACCATGAAGTAAACTCAAAAGAAGATGGCTCTTATGGTGGTCTGCTTCCCTTTCCTCCTATCCCAGGCTGATTTTGAACTTGCCACATAGCTGAGGACATTGAGCAACACTGCATGCTGCAGTCTGGAACTCTTGAGTAGGACTTCACGCATACTAGCTATCATCACACTGGGCTGGTAATCTTTGAAAATACTGATTTGATGACTGAAATAATTCTCTTGAAAATTATTATTTATTACTTATTGGGCGTATTATTTATTGGATCAAGATTTATCCATTAATATTATGTCATGTGGTTCTATTTTGATTAAGGAAATGTCTCATAATCTAAGCATTTCTTTGTGTATTTGTGACTGTAAGATAATTACAACATTTTAAAACTCTGGATGATAGCTATAAAATGATACAGACTATAAAATTTTATGTCCTGTTTTATGTATTTGTAATAAAATGTTAGGAAACGAAAATATATGCATATGTAAAATAAAGACAATGGGAAGAACATCCGTCCCACAAGAAAAACAGATAAACTAGTGAATCTTTGGCTTCAAAGTTGCTACTTCCTGAGTGACTATCCTAAGAATATTTGAATTGGATTTGGGAAGATCACCTTTGTTGGGGTAGAAATCTCTGCTCCTGTCTGGACGAATCACACCAGGCCACCACTGTTGCACATGGAGAGGTTTTAATGAGAGAATGAGACAAGGGAGAGTGAGAGAGAGAGAGAGAGAGAGAGAGAGAGAGAGCGCAGGCGCGGGGGAGATTGGAGTAGAGGTCTTCCATGAGCACGTGGAGGGAGGGAGGGAGGGGAAAGGGGAGAGAGGGGACTAAGGGGGAAGAGGGGAAGAGTGAGAGCAAGAGCAAGAGAGTAAAAAGGGGGCAAGCAGCCCCTTTGATAGTGTCATGCACTGCTGGCTGTTGCCAGGTAACTGTGCGGGTGGAGCTTAGCTAGACCGCTAACAACCTTAGTTCTCAAGCAGAAATAGTTTTTAAAGTTGGATTCAGGAGAGAATATATTGTAATAGTAAAAATAGAGATAATTAAAAATAAGAAAAATTTTAAAGAAGAGAATGTAGGTATCATTCAAATAAACGCATGTAAATGACTAATTAGCTGGTACAGCACCCCATTAGAAGTCACTGATTAAAAAAGAATATAATATAAGACAGAATCTAGTTTTTGAAGGAATAGCAGAATAGCTGACCAAGCTCTCTGCAGTTACAATTACATCAAGCAGATAATTAAAATGTGTGAACAGAACAAAAAGCCAAAGATTTCTCTTGGCTATCCTTTCTTACTTGAATATATATATATATATATATATATATATATATATAATAAAAATCCCATCACTGTCATATATAAATGATGCTTTTAGAGAAAACTTTAGTCATTTTATAGTCTTATTACTTTGTTTTTTCACAAATATAGTCCTAGGACATAAATGTCTTGTTATATCTCAGTTTGACGAATTATTACTTTGGTAACTTTTATCGGGAAAAAATGACAAACATGAGAAACTTTACTAAAAATTATTAGCAGTTTCTTGTCTTCTGGTTTCCTTGTCATCTCACACAATCCTGTACTCTCTCCTCTGGTACCAGAACACACCCAACTACACCACTGAAACATGTTTCAAATTGCTTTCTTACTGATATGGCATATTTTAAAATCCCTATGATTTCCCAACAGCATGGATCCAAAGTATCTTTTAAATTTGCCACTAGATAATATCTTTTTAACATGTCTTTTAAATGTAATGTTCCCTTAAACATATTTGCCACCTTGATTATATAATATTCTGTAGATATTTGGTGAATACACAGTTATTTAATAGTCTCTATTACACTATATATTCAATATCAGTAAGGACACTTAGATTCCAGACTCCCATGCATTATCAATATTATTAAAATACACATAATGTCACAGTATTTGCCCCTTGACTTGGGTAAATACAAACATTATATTAAAATTTAACGCCTTTTTACTTACAAATTGACTTAGTAATTTCTCGAAATACAAGTTTTCTCCTTTGTGAAGTTTTTTTATGCATTCTCCCAAATATTAAACAAAATTAATTGCATATATTTTCTCTGATTATCAGTCTCAGTAGTATTCAGGACGAAGTCTGCTTCCTGTTGACATTTTCAGGTATCTCTTTATGGTTAGCTTACTATTAATGTTACTTTCTTGTTTTGTCTTAAGCCTATGTGGTCTTGGTCATATCTCATCTTAAATTTGGTAGAATTTTGTATTGTTTGCTTCTTGGTGCTTCTTTATATTTACTCTGTTGCTTAGATGGGCTTTTAAATTATTTTGAGTAGACACATGATGGTATGATACATTTTTATGAGATTAGTGTGATGAGTTAATATATAGTCTAATGATCTGACTAGATTTGAATGCATGTGCTTTAGGTCTTTAGTTTTCTTAAAATCATTATCAACAAGTTTCTCCACCTGTCCAGGCAGAGACTTTACACGCCAGGTTGAGAGGGATACCCAGGATGCTCCTTTCCTGATCAGAAGACAAGGGGATGAGGGATGTGAGGAGGGGGATGAGGAATTGTGGAAGGGGGAAACCTCGAGGGGGGACAGTGAGCCAGATGTAAAGTGAACAGTAAAAAAATAAAATTAAATAAAGAAAACAGCAGCAACAAGCTTCTCAACAGATATCCTCTGAAATAAATGAGAAGTGTGTTAGGCAACGAGATACAACATAAATCCCCTGGGACAGAATTCTCAGGTGTGTATCCACAAATTCTTAGCTCTGATAATAGCCACATCTAGCACAATGCATAGCAAGCAGAGCTTGTCTCATAGCTATTATTTTTACCCACCATGTCTCTGTCTATATGGTGCGGCATAGTGGCTTTCTTTCAGGGAAGCAGCTATGTCTTAATTAGATGCTCAGCATCTTTTCCTATTTCATAGACTTTTGTAATACTTTTTCTAGAACACTCTATCTCCAGCATTGTTCTTTAATTCCTTTTGTCTAGTTGTTAGACTCATGTGAATGTTTAGAAAGTCTTCTAGGTTCATAAACATGAAAAATTACATTAGTCACAAAGATAATCGTAAGAACTTAGTGCTTTGTGATATATTCTGTTCCATCATAACATATTCTCCTTTAGTAAATCCATTTAAATTGTTTAAAAGTTTGTTTAAAATTGTGGAAGTTGGCCTTTGAGTGAAGGGAAGAGTTGTATAATAGAAACATTCAGGTAAGAGAAAGACAAAACACTAGAGTACTTTAAAATTATGTTATAGTGCTTTCATGTATTTTTTGATAGCTATATATTTGTATGAGAATACATTGATGAAAATAATTTTGTGTCAAATGCTTAATACTTCAGAGTCATTTAACTTATTACACATGCAAACATTTCTACTTGTCAGCAAAATAACCAGACAAATATTAAAACTTATTCACTATAATTCATTTTGCCATTTGACAGCACAGAATATGGAAATGTAGCCTGGTTTTATAGTGAGTCACGTCAATGAAACAAATCATCATTGAGACCTGTTTAAATGTAGTGAGTGTGACATTTAAGTTCTCTCTATCCTACTGAATTTTTAAATATTTAGAGTAGTTATACTGTGTCCATTTATGTTTTTGCTAGGTACATCATTAAATGTAGGCATATTCCTTGTGTTTTAGTTAGGTTTTTATTGCTGTGAAGAGACACCATGACTAAGGCATCTGTTATAAAGAAGAATATTTAATTGGAGTTGGGTTACAGTTTCAGTGGTTCAATCTATTATCACCATGGAGAAAAGCATGGGCGCATGCAGGCATACATAGTACAGAAGGAGCTGAGAGTTCAATCTCTCATCCAAAAGTAGGCATAAGGAGACTCTACTTGAGGTAGAGCTTGAGCACTAGCAGATCTCAAAGCACACTACCAGTGACACAATTCTTCTAAGAAGGCCATACCTCCTAATAGTGTCACTTCCCATGGTCCATTATATTCAAACCACCACACCTAAGAGTTTATCAACCAGCCAATGTTATACAGAAAGACATTTTCTCAGTCAGAGTTGGACTGTTTGTTGTGGCATTATTACATCTAGGGAATAATATATAATGTTTTCAATGACTATAAACCGAATATATAGTGAAAACTCAATAGAACTTACTTAATATAATAGACTTCTTTTCTTACAATGTGGACTACTGATACAAAATTTTCAGAAATTAAAAGTGGGGTCAGTTAACTGAAGGGTATGGCTTAATTTTAATCTGTCTCCATTTGTCTGAGTAGATTATCAAGTCATCTTCCCAAATTTCTCTCTATGTTTAGTTTTGTTCTGTACCAGCATAGTATTATTAGGATTGTGTTCCAAGACTGAGAATCAAGCATGCATATTGCTTAGGATATAAGAGAAAGTCTGGGTGAGAAACTGATGCATTCCCTGAGGTTGTCAGGAAAAGATTATAAAGAGGATCTCTGGCAAAAGAAAGAACCTGGAATTAGCAAAGTGACTGACAAGTGAAATGACAGTGGCTGTGCTTTTCAGTGTTTATAAAAAATCAAGTATTCCCCTGTAGCAAGGTCACAGTTATATTTGAACAGTATCTAAGACCATGTAATCACCAACAAAATAAAAAACATAGGCTAATTTAGTGTCCATAGAAAAGTTCCCCTCTTTTCAAATAGTCATAGGACACAAACACTGGGATTTTCCATTTCACAGCCCTGGCAGTATTGATATTTGACTCATAGCTGACTGGAGGTATGGTAACACTATGTACACTGTAGGGATTTTCTTACCAGATACCAACAGATTTCTTCTCTGACCTTTGCACTCAAGAAAACCTCCACTTAGAGTAGACAGTGCTAAGTGGAGCCTGCAAAGTACATGTGCTTCCTGTTAAGAGTTGATGGTGCAGGTCAGTCCAACATTTTGTGCAAAGAAAATCAGGTAGAAGGCCTTCAGCATAATTTCTCAGCATAATTGTCTTGAGATTCACCAAGTTCTTACATTCAATCCTTGATATTTGTTCTGAGTAAATGTCTGCGATTTATAAGCTGTAACCTGTTCAAACACCCCTTTTCCATCATCTTTGCATCTTTTAAATCATGGTTTGTACTTGGACTGTTTTATCTCAATGGTCCTCTTTGCCTGGTTTTACAAATTAATTTATCCACTGAAAATGTTCATATTTTTTTCTTGTGTACATTTTTTGGGTTGTGTACTTTAGATTTTGTTAACCTTCCTTAAGGAGTAATAGTTGTTTTCAGCAGATAGTCAAATTACTTGTAGGTAAGTATGACTTTTAGAGTTGTTTAATTTTTCATAGGCGATATAATATTTTTATGATTAATAAGTAGAGCTAACGTTATATTACTTGAAAAAAACATTGTGGCATATTTAAGACGTCACTAATGTCACTGTTACACTTTTGAAACTCTCCTATCACATAGAGTTCAACATTCTTGGCATTAGGTTCCCACAGTCAAGCCTGTCTTTCCATCCTTTCGCTTCAAGCATCCCCAGTATCTACTGCAATTTTACCTAGAAAGAGTTCTATGTTGTTTTATGTTTCTGCTATTTTCCTTGCAGGTTATCATGTCCATACATAGGCATACACTCATGGACACAGTAAAGATATAGTTTTCCTTTATTTCTATAAGCAACACAGCAGAGAAAGAATTAAGAATACACACAATTGAATTAACTTTCAAATGCACAACTCCCATAAACAAAGTGTGATTTTTATTTTTTGAGGATCAAATAAGACTTCTCTGAAGAATGTTCACTGTTTTTGCACCATATGAAATGGCTTTACGTCTAGATTCTCATGGTAAATGAACAAAACATTTGATAGTCATGTAAGTCTGCCTTAGAAATTTTTCAGCCTCGCTGACTAAAGAAACAGGAATAACAATTTATGAAAAAGACACAAACTTGGGTTCAATTTTCTGCATGTTTCAGAATTATCATATTTCATACCACAACCACTGTTGACCTCTGACTGAGATGTAATGCTTAATTGGAAAAACTAATTCAACATTTCTTTTTAAAAAAATCTGGTTACTATAGATTCTCAAACAGACTAATAATTGCAAGAATTTCATACTGTGAACTAATATACCAAGAGCAAAGGTCCCACCATGACATAGAAATTGCATTTAGCAATTTTTTCCTCAGGGGTATACATCTTCTGGTATTAGATAATTACAGATTACTCATTATATTTAAATTGAGTTTCAAAAGTTTGTATATTGCATTATTTCATGGGACCAAAATATAACAGTTTATACTTAAAGAGGATATAGTTTAAGAAGTAAACTTTGTCTAATATCTTTCTATGAGGATTAGCATCATTGCCTACCATGTCGTGCATGCTAAAACCTAGCTGAATACCATCAGTACTGTTTAGCATATTACCTTGGGATTTATTCGGGGATATAAATCTACCTCAAAGCACAACCTGTAATGAAGAGGAAACACTTTCAATTACAATATTCTGACTGGACAGACTATTAGAAATAGTTTTATACCCTATAGAAAGAAGAGTGGTGGCTTTCATTCTAAAATTTATACATCTGTGACTTTTGGGATAAGCATGGGAATATAAGATTAAAATAACAGATGCCCCTCTGAGCAGAGTAGAAACTACATACAGCTCTTAAGTCAAAGGGATACATATTACTCATTCCCTAATAGAGAAGTGTGATAAATTGAGGTCAGATGCGGGAAATCACAGAATTGAGGAGTAGTTGCTATAGATGAAAATGATAAACATCTAGAAACACTGTCTAAGAGACCTTAGGCATGGGAATTATTCCTCAGGACATAGAGATTCTTCAAAGCCAGGAACTTAGGTATAACAGGTGAACAGAATTCACCAAGGGTGAGAGTTTATGAGCTGTGACTGCTTAAAAGGACCATTCCTACTGGTGTTGAAAGCAGGAAAGGACACTGTGCTCACCATATCCGAAACAGTAGAAGACCTAACAGAACTCATTGGAAGCCAAAGAAAAGCAGGTTTCTTGTGGTTTTAATTGCACAGGACAATTCAGAATCAACAAAACAAACATGAGGTCTGTAGAATATTGTTCTTCAGTCACCTATAGAACAATTGTAGTGTGACATGATTCATTTTGCACTGTCTTCTCTGGGTATGAAGTAGATAGGAAGATGATACAAGAATCCAACATCTGCTGGCATCTGAAGATCCAGGTTTCACTCTGTGAACTGGAGAATCAAAGACAATAGATCAAGTAATGTTAGTGTCCTTTTGTAAGTGTAGAAGTTTTCTCTTAACCCACCTACCTCCCCCAAAATGAAAGTTGTTATGTTAATCTAGCTAGTTCCCAAATAATAATTGAGACTGATTTATTTATTTATTTATTTATTTATTTATTTATTTATTTATTTATCAAACTCTAAGGGCACAGCAACTGAGCAGTATTACTCTAATTTAATCCTCTAAACTAGTTTGACTATTTCTCAGCCAAAATCCCCAAGATACTTGCATTTTATGATTTTCTACACTCCAGGTGTTTTTCCATGGTCTCTCCAGAACTCTTTTCCTGTGGGGAATACCCCCTGGGTCTCTCTATTGCCCTTCTTCCCTGGCTGGGAGGAAATCTAGCCCTATTCTCTCTCTTGCTCAGTTTTTGACTGATCAACGTTAATTGGCAAATCAGAGAATAAATGGGGAGCATGCTTACACAACACTGTGGCAAGAGATACTTAGAATGAGGGTTGAAACCAGATATGGGGGCAAAAATAATCACCATTTGAAATAATAAAGGGATACTCTTTCCAAATGGAAATGCCTACAGTCTGGTGTAGGTAATTGATATTTGGGAGATCTAGTTTTCGACATATGGGAGCAAAAAGTCAAGGGCAGTTAAGCAGGAAGCCATACTATACACTGATGTCTTCTAAGCACTCTCATTTTTCCAGGGAATGCTTAAAGGAAACACCTGAACTCCCACTGAGCATTGTTTCTTGGCCTTAGAGCCAATTATACCCTACAAGAAATTTTATTTGTCCTAGTTTACAAGCTTACAGGATATTAGCCCTCTATCAGATGTAGGATTGGTAAAGATCTTTTCCCAACTTGGTGGTTGCCATTTTGTCCTACAGACACTTTCCTTTGCCTTACAGAAGCTTTGCAATTTTATGAGGTCTCATTTGACTATAGTTGATCTTAAAGAATAAGACATTTGTTTTCTGTTCAAGAAAATTTCCCCTGAGTTCATGTGTTTGAGGCTCTTCCCCACTTTCTCTTCTATTAGTTTTAGTGAATGTAGTTTATGAAACAGTCCTTGATCCACTTGAACTTGAGCCTTGTACAAAGAGATAAAAATGGATCGATTTGCATTCTTCTACATGTTGACCATGAGTTGAACCAGGACTATTTGTTAAAAATGCTTTTTTTCCCACTGGATGGTTTTAGCTTCTTTATCAAAGATCAAGTGGCCATAGGTGTGTGGGTTCATTTATGGGTCTTCAACTCTATCCCATTGTTCTACTGCATGTCTCTGTACCAACATCATACAGTTTTTATCACTACTACTCTGCAATACAGCTGGAAGTCAGGGATGGTGACTTCTTAAGAAGTTCTTTTATTGTTGAAAAAAGTTTTGCTATCCTGGTTCTGTTGCTATTCCAAATAAATTTGGAAATTGTTCTATCTAATTCTGTGAAGAATTGAGTTGGAACTTTTGATGGGGAGTGCATTGAATTCTAGATAGCTCTTGGCAAGAAGGCCACTTTTACTATATTAATCCCACCAATCCATGAGTATGGGAGACATCTTCTGAGATCTTCTTTAATTTCTTACTCAGAGACTTGAAGTTCTTATAATACAGATCTTTCATTTGCTTAGTTACAATCACACCAATGTATTTTATATTATTCACACCTCATTTACCTAATTTCTTTCTCAGCCTGTTTATTCCTAGAGTAGAGGAAGGCTACTGGTTTGTTTATGTTAATTTTATATCCAGTCATTTTGCTAAATAGAATTTTAGGGGTTACTTAACTATACTATCATAACATCTGCAAATAGTGATATTTTGACATTTTCCTTTCTAATTTGTATCCATTTGAACTCCTTTTGTTTTCTAATTGCTCTGACTATGACTTCAAATACTATATTGAATAGGTAGGCAGAGAGTGGGTAGCCTTGCATAGTCCCTGATTTTAGTGATATTGTTTCAAGTTTCTTTCCAGTTAGTTTGATATTGGATACTGATTTACTGTATACTGCCTTTACTGTGTTAGATATGGGTCTTGAATTCCTGATCTTTACAAAGATTTAACATGAATGAGTATTGAATTTTTCAAATACTTTCTCAGCATTTAATGAGATGATCATGTAAGTTTTTTTCTTTGAGTTGTTTATATAGTGGATTATGTTGATGGATTTCGATATATTGAGTCATCCCTGTATCCCTGCGATGAAGCTTACTTGATCATGATGCGTGATTGTTGTGATGTGTTCTTGGATTCAGTTTGCCAGAATTTTATTGAGTATTTTTGCATCGATATTCATAAGGGAAATTGGTCTGAAGTTCTCTTTCTTTGTTGGGTTTTTTTGTGGTTTAGGTATAAGAATAATTGTGGCTTCATAAAACAAATTGTATAGTCTTCCTTCCTTTATATTTTGTAGAATTGTTTGAAGAACATTGTTATTAGATCTTTGAAGGACTGATAGAATTCTGCACTAAACCCATCTGGTCCTGGCCTTTACTTGGTTTGGAGAATTTTCATGACTGCTACTATTTCTTTAGGAAATTTGGGACTATTTTGGTCTTTTATCTGATCCTGATTTAGCCTTGGTAGGTGGTACCTATCTAAAAAAGTGTCCATTTTCTCCAGATTTTCTAGTTTTGTTGAATAGAGGCTTTTGTAGTAGGGTTTGATAAGTTTTTTGAATTTCTTCAGTTTCTGTTATTATATCTCTCTTTTTGTTTCTGATTTTGTTAATTTGGATACTGGCTCTGGACCCATTGGTTAGTCTGGTAAAGGGTTTATCTATTTTGTTGATTTTCTCAAAGAACCAGCTTCTGGTTGTGTTGATTTTTTTGTATAGTTCTTTTTGTTTTTGCTGGGTTTATTTCAGCCCTGAGTTTGATTATTTCCTGCCTTCTACTCCTCTTGGGTGTATTTGCTTCTTTTTGTTCTAGAGTTTTCAGGTGTTCTGTCAAGCTTGTAGTGTATGTTCTCTCCAGTTTCTTTTTGGAGGCACTCAGAGCAATGAATTTTTCCTTTTAGCTCTGCTTTCATTATATCCCATAAGTTTTGGTGTGTTGTGCCGTCATTTTCATTAAATTCTAAAAAGACTTAAACTTCTTTCTTTATTTCTTCCTTGACCAAGTTATCATTGAATAGAGTGTTGTTCAGCTTCCATGTGTACGTGGGCTTTCTGTGATTTTTGTTGTTATTGAAGACCAGACTTTGTCTGTGGTGATCTGATACAATGCAAAGGATTATTTCAATCTTCTTGTACCCGTTGAGGCCTATTTTTTTGAACAATTATATGGTAAATTTTTGAGAAGGTACCATGAGGTACTGAGAAAAAGGTATATTCTTTTGTTTTAGGATGCAATGTCCTATAAATATCTGCCAAATCCATTCAACTCATAACTTCTGTTAGTTTCACTGTTTCTGTTTTCATGATCTGTCCACTGATGAGAGTGGGGTGTTGAAGTCTCCCATTATCATTGTGAGAGATACAATGTGTGCTTTGAGCTTTACTAACGTTTCTTTTATGAATGTAGGTGCTCTTGCATTTGGGGCACAGATATTCCAAATTGAGAGTTCATCTTGGTGGATTTTCCTTTGACAAGTATGAAGTGACCTTTCTTATTTTTTTTGATAACTTTTGGTTGAAAGCCAATTTTATTCGATATGAAAATGACTACTCCAATGTTTCTTGGGATGATTTGCTCAGAAAAGATTTTCCCAGCTATTACTTTGAGGAAGTTTGTGTCTTTGTCACCGAGGTATATTTACTGTATCCAGCAAAATGCTGGTCTTTATGTATCCAGTCTCCTAGTCTCTGTCTTTATTTGGGGAGTTGAGTTCATTGATGTTGAGAGATAATAGGGACCAATAACTGTTGTTTCCTATTATTTTTGTTGTTATAGGAGGAATTATGTTTGTGTTCCTATCTTCTTTTGGGTTAGTTGAAAGATTACTTTCTTGCTTTTTCTCAGGTGTAGTTTTCCTCCTGGTGTTGGAGTTTTCTATCTATTGTCCTTTTTAGGGCTGGATTTGAGGACCCAGCTATACCACTGCTGAGTATATACCTGAAAGATTGCAAACATTTCAGAAGGACACATGTTCCACTATGTTCATAGCAGCCTTATTTATAATAGCCATAAGCTGAAAAGAATCCAATTGTCCATGAACAGAGGAATGGATCCAGAAAATGTGGTACATTTACTCAATGGAATACTGCTCAGCTATTAAAAAATTACTTCATGAAATTCTTAGGCAAATGGATGGAACTAGTAACTATCATCCTGAGTTGTGTAGCCCAATCACAAAACAAGAAAGCCAGCAAACAAACAAACAAAAAACCCACATGGTATGCACTCAGTGATAAGTGGATGTTAGTACAAAAGCTCAGAATGCCCAAGGTACAATTCACAGACCACATGATGTGCTAGAAGAAGGAAGAACAAGTGTGGATGCTCAGTCTTTCTTAGAAGAGGGGAAAAATACAGGAGGAAATGTGTAGACAGTGTGTGGAGCAGAGATGGAAGGCAAGCCCATCCAGAGTCTGCCCCATCTGGGGATATATCCCATGTACAGCCACCAAACCCAGACAATACTTTGGATGCCAAGAAGTGTGTGCTGACAGGAGCCTGATATAGCTGTCTCCTGAAAGGCTCTGCCTGAGACTGACAAATTCAGAGGTGTATGCTCTGAGCCAACCACTGAACTGAGAATGGGTTATCAATGGAAGACTTAGAGAGAGGACTGAAGGAGCTGAAGGGAATTGCAACCCTATAAGAAGAACAACAATATCAACTAACCACACCCTACAGAGCTCCCAGGGACTGACCCACCAACCAAAGAACACACAGTGATGGTCCTGTGGGTCCCGCCACATATATAGCAGAAAATTGTTGGGCTTCAATGGTAGGAAAAGACCATGGTCCTATCAAGGCTTGATGTCCCAGTGTAGGAGAATGTCAGGGCAGAGAGGCAGGAGAGAGTGGGTGGATAGGTGGGGAAGCACCTGCATAGAATCAGGGGGAGGTGGGATAGGATAGTTTCTGAAGAGGATACCAGGAAAAGGGATATCATTTGAAATGTAAATTTACAAAAATCAAATAAAACAGAAAAAAAAGAAGAATTTGAGGAAGACACTTGTTTCTGAACTGCAATTTTACATGGCATGTAACATTTACATTTCCAAAATTTCAATAAATATTTTTTTCTGGAACAGACTTTTATTTTAAACTATATAAAGCTGTAAAAGTGAAAGTTTAAAGCATCCAAAGTTAAAAACATCAATAAATTAGTGTCTTAGTCATATTATTAATAGTTATCTCTCAGGTAGCCACATGTGATAGTGATGTTCATAGTGTATAATAGAAGATGGTTTAATGGATGCAACCCCTTGATTTTGAACAATATAGATAATAAAGTTTTTAATTACAAAAACCACTTTCTCATAATTCAAGGTAGGCTCTATAAAGAAAAAAACCTAACTTGCACTCTGTTCCCCCAAATATCAAAGGGTGATAAAAGTGGGAAAGATAATACAGATTTCCATTAAACTACCGTGTGTTTAAGAGCTTCTTCAGGAATTGAATTAAATAACTATTTGGTTAAAATGTGTCTAGGATATGTTTCTCTAGAAGAGTGGCTTACCAGCATGAATGTGAGACTCTCACCTGAATTTCCATTGTCAGTGAGATGAGATGTCACTGTAACTAGGTGTCAGTAAAAGATAGAAGACACCCTTCACATAACTTCCCTAGAAAAAGGACTTACCTGTAACGATCCATGCAAACTTCTAAAAACCATTCTAAAACTACAGAACTACAATTTCCATGAGACATGTCTGACAACTACTGCAGTTAGTACATATCCAAATGGTATTCTACCTAGAGAAGAATATTGAATTAAATAACCCAGCAGTGATAGCTACTCAACTCTCTCAGTGAACCAAAACAAAGGAGACAGCATCACTTGGCAGGGATTATGTGCTAAGCACGCAAATGAAAATAGGCTAAATGCTAATCATGTATTTGTAGTATTTCTGAGAATCTCTGAAAAATCTAGAGCTATTTGGATTTGACAATTATAAGAAAAATAAATATATAGCAAGGTAAAGTCATTTTTTAAAAGTTTTTAATTTTTATGTAAATGAGAATTTGACTGAATTTGAATACAATTTCTCTGCCCCCTCTTTTGAGATGTGTCTTGAGTCATAGATTGTAGATCTGTGATATAGAAGTTTCCACTGTGGTAGGGTGAGGAGGAGAAAAGAGAGGAGAGAAGACACTATGAGGTAAAAGATAATGAGAATTGACCATGAGGGCTGGCCAATAGAACATGCCAACTCATGTCTTGGGGTTGTAGAGTGGGATGTAGATGTAATAGGACAGAGTGCAGATATCTGCCCAGCTCTAATGCTCTTAAAGCTTATTATAAACATAAATGTTTTGTATCTTTTATATGGGAACTGAATGATTAAACATGGATTAGAAATCTGCTGGAGCCCACTGGACTTAATCGATCAGTCTCTGAAGAGGGAAGTGAGGATAATAAAAGAAAAGACAAATGAAGACACAGAGACAAGGGATAGATTCAGGAGGGCTGTCAGGGAATACTTCAGCAGTATGATTTTAATGAGTTTAATGAGTTCAACCTTTTTAAACCTCACAGTGCCTTGTGAAGCAAAACCACGAGCTAGCAGAAACAGTTGCTTTCTTTACATTGGATATCTGTTCCCATCTACAGGCTTTCTTGTTCCTTCCACCAAGGTCAATAGAGCATTCAGCCCCTTGCCTTGAGCCTCAAGTGTATCTCCTCTTATGGTTTCATGTGTCAGCAGGCCAGAAAATCTCCCTGTCCACAAAACATCCTGCCAGGCCAGCAAACCCTGACCTGTTTTGACCCTGCCTAGCAGGCAGACTTTTACTTTGCTTTTACTCTGCTTAGGAAAAGCAGATGAATGACTTCCAACAGAAACTTCTAATTAATTTTAACTACAAGAGCTTTATAAGCTACTGTTAGCTTTTCTTGAACTCCAGAAAGCTTATCTATTAATTTATATAATAAATATTGGAAAATAAGTAGGTGCTGAGAGAAAAAGATATGAAGCTAGCACATATGGGAGGTAGACTAATATTGTTTTAAAGGGTTGCATTCAATAGTACATATACATATATTCAGTAGCAATGTACGAACATTATAAAGTAAAGTGATTCTCCAGGGGTGCTTAACTGAAAGATTTTGAATGCGGTATTTTTCAGCTAGGAAAAATTACATAAGACTTCAAATGTAAACCAATGAGGTCAGAAGTAGAATCAAAGATTCAGAAGTCTAGGTTGCTTTCTTTTTTCTTTTCTTTTATTTCTTTTATTTCTTTTTTGTTTAAAATAAAATTAGTTTCACACAATGTATACTGATTACATTCCTTCTTCCCCAATTTATTTCACACCCTCTCTACCTCCCCATCCCCAAATTTACCCCTATACATCCTGAAATTTACTCTGTAGATCAGGCTATCCTCAAACTCACAGAACTGCCTTCCTTTGCCTCCTGAGTGCTGGCATTAAACTCATGATGCACCACCACCTGGCCAAATTTTTTTTTAATTTAATAACACAAGAAACATACAGACACATACACAAAAACCATAAAAATACAAAATCAGAAACCATAATATACAATTAAAAGGCTAAGACCCACATGCACGTGCATGCTTGTGTACGCACACACACACACACACACACACAAAACACACACACACACACAAACACAAACACACACATGCAAACTCAATGTAATATAAGACTAAAAGTCTAAAAAAAGTACCATTGAGTTCATTTTGTATTAAACAACTCCTGGTGGGCTGAACATCTGTATTACCCTTAAGAATGGTTGATAAACACAGTGAGTAAGATTTTTTTAGAGAAAACTAAATTTTCTCTTGCAAGAGGTGTCAATTAGTCACCTGTCGATAGTCTTTTGCTTGGCAATTTGTCATCTCAGTGCTGGGACCCTGTCTGGACGGATCCTGGGCAGGCAGGCCGGGTGCATGCTGGCATAGTCTCTCTGAGTTCTTATGTGCATCTGTTTGTTTGTGTCAGAAAGACACTGCTTCCTTACAGTAATCTATTTCCTCTGGCTCCTGCAATCTCTCTATCCCTTGGAAGAGTCTTTTATTAGTAATAAATATTTCACAACATATAAAAGCTGAAATTAAGGAAATAAAATCTCTCATAGTCTGTAGTGGGAACATAACCTTGATTTGGAGTAGTTAATATTCGTTTCTGAAAAGTAAAACAAATAAAAAACAAACAAATCAAAAACAGGAAAAAAAGACAACAAAATCAAAACTCTCATACTGTTTAAACTATTATATGTCTTTGAGAAGTTGTTACAGTAGCAGTAGTAAGGGAGATACAGTACCTGTCTGGTTTCCAGTATTCATGGAATAAACACTGGGAGAAGTTCAGGCAGATAATAAACATGAGGCAAAAGATATAGGAATGGTACAAATAAAATATAAGGAATGCATGACCAGGTTTACAATCTGAGTCCTGCTGTCTTCATACAATAGATGTGTAAGCTAGTTCTGGAAAAGTGCCTGTGGTCGTGATGGAGCAAAGATAGCAAAGATGGTGTTGAAGAGAAGAGGAATACATACAGAATGAAAGTTAACCATGGGTCAAGGAACAGCTTCACAAGACAAGACAAACACAGTGTTAGGTTAGTGGTAATGGTGGGCAAGAGAAATACATCACAGCAATCTTATAAGATCTCTTCCCCCATTCTTGTTGAAAGACTGGACACTAAAAATCATGGCCTGAAGTACTGTTGATACTTATTATATACCAGGGATGCTCTAGTGAGCAGGCTGATAAAAATTGGTGCTGTGTTGAAGATGTTGTTGGATTGGATGTCATTATACAAGTCACATATGAGTGTATGTCATACTTCTTGAAGAATGCAAAATAAGTATTTTCTAGGGAAGAAGTGTAATTGATAGATATTCAGAAAGATAAAATTGTTACTGAAAACTACTAAATTAAGCAAAGTAGTTAAGAGGGAAGTGTTCTGAATACAGTTTATCATGGTGAGGTACTATATTCAAAATCAAGAAGGAGGGAGAGAGAGAGAGAGAGAGAGAGAGAGAGAGAGAGAGAGAGAGAGAGAGAGGAGGGAGGGAGGGAGAGAGAGAGAGATTGAGAGGAGGGAGGAAGGAAGAGAGCAGAGAGAGATAGATAGTACCTGACTTTCTTTACTATCTCTTTTAAGTCAGTCTGGGATTCTAGTTAGCCCATTGAATACCACCATCAGCATTTTGGGTAGGTTTTGCTGTTTCAGTTAAATCTTAGTGGAATTACACTCTAAGATTTGCACAGATATGCCTTCCCTTAGGTGATCCTAAATCCAGTCAAGATGGTTAAGAACATTAACATTCACAATAATATAAATGGAACAATTTTTTAAAGCTTAAAAATTCTGGCATAATATTAGTTATGCTTCTCCAAAGTTTTTTGAGTAAAGGCTTGATCATGTTCCTGTTTCTTATATGCATCCAAATGTGACCTAAATAAGGAGTTGAAAAGAAGTCATAGGAAGTACTATGAACACTATTCAAACATAGTAGCCATACGTTTTGAACTTTGTAATGTAAAACTCTTCCTCATTTCCCAAGTAATTGGTACATTATGTAGGAAAGAGAACAGCTTTCATCCTTTAAGATGGTTCTTCCTGTATGACTTATTTTGTTTCTGGACTCTATTACTCTTTAGATGAGAAGACACAATTATCAAAATGAGAGCAGCAACTGTCTTGCTATGATCTTTATTGACATTCTGTGCTCATTAGAGTCTGGGTCACTGAAAACTGTCAACTGCTTCACTGGCTTTCTGTTCTTTCCTTTGATTTACATTTCACACTCTTAACCTCCATTGGTATAGCTGTTCACTGCTCTGTGGGAGACACAATTTGCCATCCTCAGCACCAGCTGATGTCACAGGGGTTCATAGATTTGTTTGGCCCTAGTCACTTAAATTTTTATCTTGTTCTATTGATCTTAAAAAATGAGAACAGAAATACTAACCTTTCCAACCTTATAGAATTATTCTGCACTTGGAAAAATGTGTAGTAATGGAAGAAAGAGTATCTCAATATAATTAGATTTAATGCAATTTTCTCTTATGTAACTATGATATTTAAAAGAAGTAAGAGAGGTACACTTAATCGGATCACTAAAGAAAAAGATTAATAAAAAGTTGGGCATAAATTATAGGCTGTAAATTATTTTATATCTATGTGTGGTGGTAATTTTGTTTGGCATGGAAGAAGAACATGTGATGTCACAGTAAAAGGAGCGAAATTGTAGAAAAATCTTTTTACTCTATGTATTTGGCAGTCACAAGATTTTAGACAGTGATAATAATAATAATGTCACTCTTCAAACTCATCAGAAAATTGACATACTAAAACTAGTGGAAAAAATGGAAAGAATAAGCTTGTCAATAAAGCATTGATGTAACTTTTGTACAAGTAAATTGAAATTTTTAATAAAAAATAGATTGTAGGGGCTGGAGAGAAGGCTTAGCAGCAAAGAGAAGAACATTTACTGTTATTACAGACAATCTACATGGAACAACAGACAAGCCTCTAAAACTTAAGTTTCAGGCTATAGGACACCCTCTTTTGGGTCCTGTGGTCACTGCACGCAGATGATACACATACATGTAAGCAAAACACTCTTACATGTAAAATTAATTAAGGTATTCATTGAAGTCAAGTGAACCATACTACTTTGTTCTGAACTTATGCATAATTGTGAACAGTCTGGTCTTATGCATACTGCAAAGGCCCTGTTTTGTTAAAGGTATGGAATTCACTGGATCACATTACCTTTATTTAAAGGCCTACTGCTCTATGGGACATTATTGAAAAGGGCATTGGTAGAGAAGACCAAATATATTTCAATATCATTTATTAATAATAATGATGACTCATTAGTGAATATTGTCTAACTCTCCAAGTAATTTAAAAAAATTTTAGAGAAAGCCAGTTAAGCTAGAGACACTGATACTTAATACAAGGAGCATAACTGTTTGGAAAAGTACTTCCAGTATATTGTACCAAGAACAAGACTTGATGAAATGTTCAAATAATCTATTCTATTTATTCATCAATAGAGGCTTTCAGGATGTGAAAAATACAGATAAATGTTGACAAATAGACAGTTACTATTAGAAAAATAAGAATAAACCCATAGAAGAAAACAGTTTGTATTCAAAGGCTTGCATTATTCAAAGAATATAGAAAGAAATTAGATTTATAAAAAGTGATTGGAAGATATATTGTTGGCTGTGAGGCAATTTGAGAAGGAAGTCAATAAGTAAATGTGAGAGTTCAAGTTTGGAAGAATAAGACAGTGAAAAATCTAAGAGGAAACCATTCAGATTTAGGCATTTTTAGTAGATGGCTTTCCCTGACAGAGTTTGGAGGAATGAAAATGTGCATATTATGATGTATGTTAATGGAACCAGTAAAGATAAGATAGCCTTGTTTTCTTACTGAACTATTGCAGTAGTCTTTGACAATGGTATCTAAATCTAAAAGTGGAGAAATAGGTTTTCCCAACAGACAATAGAGTTCAAGAATCTAGGAGTCCATGATACACTTCTCTGTGAATTTTAGGAAGTATTTTCAATCTAAAAGAATGTTTTGAATGAATGTACCATAAATGTGTATAGACTAATTACATATTTTAATTTAATTTGACTGGTACATCTAAATAAGCATATAGCATAGACTATGTCTATACTAATTGGACAACACACACACACACACACACACACTATTGGCATTTCTTTTTAGTGAAAATGTTTATAAATTTTCTGGCTTTTTAAATGCAGAGGAAACTAACATCACACATTATTCTATTCATATCTACAACTGTCTATAGCATAGCAGAATTTCTGACTGCTGTACAGCTGTTCTTTACAATGATTCCTCAATATTTCTGCCACCCACCCTTTCATTCACTATCTTTACTCCATGCAAACAGCCAACCTAATCTCAAGTTCTATGACATCAGTGTTAAAATTATATTAAATGCATGAATGATACCATGTGGCAAGTTTACTGTGTACCTGGTTTAATTAAAATAGTACCTAACCTTTCTAATCATGTAGTAAGTTGTAAATGCCAGGAGTTTGTAAATTTTTATGACTAAATAGTATTTCACAGCTTTCTCTCTCTGTCTCTCCTCTCTCTCTCTCTCTCTCTCTCTCTCTCTCTCTCTGTTCTCTCTGAATATATATATATATATATATATATATATATATATTATCGGTTGATAGGTACTTAAAGGTTTTTAGTTTGTTTTGTTTTTTGTTGTTTGGGGTTTTTTTGGTAATTTATTTTGCATTTATTGACTATTGTGAATGGATCTTCAGAAATAGGGAAGTTTATATTTCATTGACATATTGATTCCTTTATATATCCAGAACTACTATTTGGGAATTATCTGGTAGATACATTTTACATGTTTCAGAGTGTATGAATTGACACTCCTAACAACAGTGTGTAGGTTCCTCAACTGGAGTTTAGTATTTTTAGACTTGTGTTATTTAAAGATATATCTTTTTAAAAAGTCATTCCTTCAGAAATGACTTCTGGCATGAAGACTGCCTTGTCCCAGGATGTGCTGCTCTGAAGAGAAAATGGCAAAGCAAGTAAGTATCCACAGAGAGGAGCCCTCTTATGGAACATTATGCTTTCTCAGTTATGAATGGAAAGGGTGACATTATCTCACATAGTCACTGTGAGCACTAATTAATGTAACATGAATGGTCCACAGGTTGCCCATGCAAACTGAGAAAGCACTTCTGTAGTCTGAAATCCCAGCCATGATGAACCTCACTGCACAACAGCCAGTCTACATTCAGGATTTTTATTCATATTCTTTAAATTGGTGAATTTTCTCCACTGTGTCCTGAGTCTCAGATTATAGAAAATGCAAATTACATATTGTACTGGCTGGTTTGTGTGTCCACTTGACATAAGCTGAACTTATAGAGAAAGAAGTCTTAGATGAGGAAATGCCTCCGTGAGACACAGCTGTAAGGCATTATCTCAACTAGTGATCAAGGGGGAAGGATCCAGCCCATTGTGGGTGGTGCTGTCCTTGGGCTGGTGGTGATTCTGTAAGAGAGCAAGCTGAGCAAGCCAGGGGAAGCAAGCCACTAAGTCACATCCCTCAGTGGTTTCTTCATCAGTTCCTGAACTGCTTGAGTTCCAGTCCTGTCTTCCTTTGGTGATGAACAGCAATGTAGAATCAAGCTGAATAAACCCTTTCCTCCTCAACTTGCTTCTTGGTCATGATGTTGGTGCAGGAATAGAAACCCTGACTAAGACACATATATATTTTCTCCAAGGATTTAGTTCACTGATCAGCTTAGCGCTGAAACTCAAATGTTACTTAAAAACTAAGGAAGAAGAAATGGAAGGAAAGAAGGGTGTGAGGGAAGAATAGCATGCTCACGTTGGAGGAGAGTCCAGGATGTGATCTGAGCAGAGGCTCTGCAGATCCACTGGGGAAATCGCTGGAAAACACAAACCCGAGTCTGGTAGGCCAAAGAAAGTAAAAATGTGGAACAGAAGCCTAATGGCTTTTGCTGACCCCATTTCGCTCTCGTGTTTCATTCTTTTACTTAACAGGAAACACGCAGGTTTTACTTTGGGGCTTCGTATATTTTTGTGAATTTGTTTACATTTTATGATTGTCTCCCAAATCTTTGCTCTTGTGCATAGAGATCAGGTGTTCAGATAGGGAACCTAAAGGGAGGTGGGGGAGGCTCTTTAAAAGTCCTTCAGTAAAGCTTAAATTTTATACAAATAAAAAAAAAGTTAGTTAGTGTACTTTGGTGTGTTTTCCAGAGCTAATTTACAATTTTCCAGTGTGGCCCATTATTTACGGCTTCCAGTATTCTTATTCTCAACATATTTTTGTATTTTCTTTCCTAACTCCTTATGAGAAAATTCCTAGGGAATCCGATTCTAGGCATTATATGCTGTTCTCTAAGCCTCAGTGACTGTTTCTTCTTATGAAGAAAGCAGTAACATGGTAAAGACTGGATGCCAACAGGGAGGAATTGCATTATGACCCAGTGAGAACCTTGGTTTGGATTTTTGTCTATGCTTCACCTCATCTCCCTCTCATGCCTGCTTCAGAGCTGTGATTTTCAGAATAAATAAACCAAATGAGAGAATTCATGCAATTATTGCTTAAATTCTAGGAATTATTAAGGCGCCATTCATCTCCATACTTAATTTTCACTCTAGATTGGTTCTTTCTCTTTACCCATTTGTGCTCCTTTTAATGCCTTCTGAAGGTCCTAGATAAGCAATGGGAAAAATCCAGTTCTGATGTGTAATGAGAATTTACATTTAAATCAGATTATAGTACTCTTCTGGTACAGAGAGTTTCAGTATCTTTAGACGAAAATCTAAACCCATTTGCATTTATGAAGATATTTCTTATAATCAGTTCCTGCCTACTGTCAGCTTTATCTTTGACCATTGTACCATTTTGCTTTACATTTGAAAGATGCTGCTATATTCTCTAAATTGCAAAGCTTACCTTTTGAATGTGCTGCCCTCGGTGTCGAATATCTTACCAAAGTACATACTCTTAACTAAAGTACACCCTTCTTTCAGGTACAGCACAGAGCCTTACATTCACTGACTGTTTTCTTCAAACTACCAGGCAGAGGGAGGCGTGTCTTCCAGACTGCTTACCTGAGAGAGAAGTTCACCATTAATCAGCGGTGATCTCACTCCATACAAATGGATAAATGCTAAATCTGAATGCTAATAAGGTACTTAACTAACACTGCCTTGGTTCCCGAACAGAGGCCTGAGGGGAAAGAACTGCTTCAGCAAGACAAATCCACCAATAAGTACTAAACAGTAGGTAAATAGCCAAGAAAATACTGATTTTTTTTTTTTTTTATCTGAGACATTCAAAATCATGGCTCAGCATGATTTCTACCTGGACTCTACAAGAAAATTCTATTATTACAGCTCATTTCTGTTACTGCTCTCAACATTTAGGGGTTGATAGAATTAGGTGTTTACTGATCTCCTAGCATGTATTTAGCAAGAGAAAAACAACCCCTTGTATGTCCTTGATCATTTACTAAAATGGATGTTTTGGGAAAAGGAGCATAAAATTGTGATTTTGTTGTAGTTGGGTTTTGTTTTTGTTTTTTGTTTTTTTTTTTTGTTTTTGTTTTTTTTTTTTTTTTTTTTTTTTTTTTTTGTTTTTAACAAACTGCAAATATTGGCTAAACTGATTTTCTAGGCCTGGTTAGAAAGGTTTTTTAAGATAGCTCATGACTTCCATATTGTCATAGTTTGATAGTCTGATTGCTGTTGTGAAAGTGTGATTGTCTGATCAGTCATTTATTGTATTACTGCTTTTTGTAAAATGAAAGAAGCAGTTCTAGATAAGGAATGGTAAAAAAAATCTCCATTAAAACCATACCGTCATCCAAGGCGTTCCCCAGGCTGACCTTCTGAAAACTAAAGTCTCTCCGAGGAAATCGCTAGTTTGCTGATGTACTCATTCCTTGTACGTTGAGTATGAAACTGGTTGGGTTTACAGATCAGTGAGCCCAGTAGAAGGGCAAAATATGTTATATTTAGTTTGAATCGTATTCAGCATCATTTTGTTGATCTCTTTATTTACCAGAATTCTTACTGCTGAACTCTTGATTGCCAGGATTTTCTGCTAGTTCTTTCCCTGTCAGATCACACCATAAAGCCTAGGCTGAGATAGAGGGGATATTGATTTAAACACTAGAAGTGTGAGCAATGAAAGTAGCAGTGTTCAGGAAGTCACACCTGAGGAAAAAGAACAAGACAGCTTCAACGAAGCCTACAGAGGATGCCACTGCAAGTGAAAGAACTTGAGGGGCAATAGTTTGAAACAAAAACAAATGCTGCTCAAAAAAAAAAAAAAAAAAAAAAAATGGAAGGACACACCATAGGAATGAAATAATAATGGAGGTGTTACCTAAGCCCTGGCTGATCTTAATCTGTCATGTGTTAACAGCCTCCAGCTAAGATAAAATTACCCCCGTAGGTAAATACAAATAAGGTCTTGTTGGATGCACTGTGAGCAAACTGCCCCATAAGAGAAAGAAAGAAAAAGGTAATGAGCCAGTTAACTCATTTCACCCAAGTGAAGAGTTTCTAAACAAAGGCCTACTCTGACAGAAAGGATACGTTTCAGATGACCCTTGAAAACAGCCAGAGAATAACACCAGAATCAACTCTGAAACCAGGATTTCACATTGAGAAACATAGTCATTGAGGCTAAAGGTGTAACTAATTTTGCTGATAAAAGTGGAGGGTCCTGGAAAGATTGCATCCACCAACCCAACGAATTAGTTAATTCTTAAGGTAAATCTGAAAGTAAGAAGAGTAAAAAACCACCAAACATTTGTGTAAACTTTAAGTAACTTTGTTAGAAGTGTAAAGTATTGTATAAAGTTAAAAGAATATTCTTGCCTTCTCTCCCTTTCATAGCAGAGGGAGGGTGAGAACTACAGCATGAAGAACAATGCAGTGGAAGCCAAGGTTCAAAGGCAGACACAGATTTGGTGAAGCAATACACAGAATAATTTCAAGGAGATGACGGAAAACTTGACCTTTTACCTGGAAAAAAGACTGTTTGGTAGAAAATAACATTGCGTACAACTCTGATAAAACATTTGAGAAGACAGATGCACAAATGCACATATCTACACGTAAACTTCTAAAACTGAACGAAGGAAGAGTCGTAAAAGTCCCATATGTGCTAAAGATTGAATTTTCACATATAAAATTCACCCTTCAACCAGACACTTTACAGGAGTAGATTTTTACAGTGAACTCCAGTAAACATTTGAGAATTCACACCAATTTTAAACTACTATAGGAAGTATATGGCTCTCTCCCTAAATCTCTAGACCCAAGCAATCAGAGAAGCATAATTTAGGAGCATCTTTAATCTTTAAACATGAAAAGAAAGCTGTGATCAATACTTGCAAAGTAATACAACAAACGCAACATTTTGCCAAAATGATCTAAGACAAGTTAAACTCCTCACACCTCTTGTTCTTCTTAGTACCCCACGCCATTTCCAAAAATTATTTATTTTAATATGTATGCAGTGTTACCATTTTCTGTTAATTTTGACTTTCCTGGTTAAAAGAAAGATTTTTCACTTGGCTATTTATATTGGCCATAAGTGTGTGTATATCTTATAGGTGGATTATATCTCTTAGCAAGTGGGATCAGAAGGAATGTTTTCAATGTGTGAATTGTATGCAAAAATGACCAGAGAGCATCCTTTTTAAGGCTGAAATGATGACTCTTATTCCTAAGACTGACAGGCAAGGCAATCTAGTTGAATGTTTATTGACAGGCATTATTGAAGAAAATTAATGTGGTCATCTGCAATTCAACAACAACCACATAGATAATATAAAATAAAACAAAATAAAAACAATTCAACTTGAAACTGCAAAATAAACTACACTTGTAGAAATTAAAAATTAGCATTATGTTCATTCCAACACAAATAGTCATTACAAATGATGTAGATTAGCTGAAAAGAACATGAGTTTGTGAGTAGGAGTTTTTGATTCCCTGGACAAAGTACTGAGGTGCATATTTTACGTACCTAAGCAGACCTGGCCTTCGGGATCTTCCAGTATCCCTCAGTTCCTACTCTGCATATCCTGCTCCCAATCTTGAACCTTCCAGCTCAGGGGCTGCATTGCCCTTCCCTAAAAGGCTCCTCCCTATATAATCCAGACATTTTAGTCTCTCTTTCTCCTCTTTACTCTTCAAGCATACCCTTTCTCTCTACACCCTCTCTGTCCACTCTTTCCCACAGTGACTTTCCCCGGCCCTTTAATATAATCTAATCTGTTATGATTTGGTTCATTTTACTGGCGGGGGAGAAATAACATATCAAACAGTTGAATATATTTTACTCATTTTGGCAAAATGTAGACTTTTCTTATAAAGGTAAATGTATTCCTATAAAATAATCCAGCCACATTAGATATTTACTCAGGAATATTGGCAAACATATTTATGAAGATGAATGCAGAAGCTAGCTTCATAATAGTTAAAAATTAGGTATCAGGCAACTGTCTGGCATCCACAGATCAATGTACCTAACTTATATATTCATATTTGAAAAACCAATGAACAAGTGTGAAGAACCATTTTCTGAGGTGTCAGATAGCTGACTTGAAGTTCCCTTTTGTACTACATGTTTCCGGTTTTGTTTGTTCGTTTGTTTGTGTTTTTCTTTTTCTTTTTTAATTCTGGCTCCATAGATGTTAACTTCATGGAAGTTATCAGAGAAGGAAAAAAAAAAGAAGAAAAAGAAAATCAACCTCAATTGTAGGATTTGGCAGTGAAAGGTACCTTTACATTTCTGTGCCAGGGTACGCTGGATAGACCACACCAGGAACAGATCTAACACAAGAGGGTTCCTGGGGAGGGAGAAAGGGAAAAAAGTGGCGACATGAGAATGTGTGTGTATGTGTGTGTGTATTTGGGGGGGGGTATGTGAGTAGAGAGAGACAGAAAAAGAAACAAGAGTGACAGAGAGAAACAGAGTCAGAGAGACAGACTGAGACGGACACAGAGACAGAGATGTGTGAACATTCCAGAGGCAAAGTAGGTGAAAAGCTGTCTAGCAGAGCACCAGATTTACAAAACCCAATACTCAGCCAGGGGAGAGTGAACCCAAATTTGAGGTGAGAGTCCAGACCTCGGTTCAGGCTCCATTTTAAAGAATATGAGGTAAGATTGAACTTGCGTTAACTAACAAACCGCACCTAGCACCAGTTTCCACTTTCTACAGTACTCCACAAC
Source organism: Rattus rattus (assembly GCF_011064425.1). Classification (NCBI taxonomy): domain Eukaryota; kingdom Metazoa; phylum Chordata; class Mammalia; order Rodentia; family Muridae; genus Rattus; species Rattus rattus. Next base: position 13,310,876 of record NC_046161.1, on the reverse strand, counting down.
AAATCTGTGCCTGGCACTAGTATCCAGGTTACAAGCCTGCTCCTGCTACTCCACTTTCTAACAACCACCAATCAGAAGGAAAGTAGAAGTTCCACTTATGGTTTTGCTCCCAGAACCGGGATTGTCCCACTACAAGCTTGGGGCTTCACCAACTCTCTTCTCTGCTGCGTGAGAATGGCAGTGTGGTGCAAGCTCAGAGCTTGTAATAAAGAGACCTCAGTGCAAGTGAAATTATATCAGACTCGGCTCCCTGGTGGTCTTTTCGGAATTCTCAAAGGAGGCACAACAGAAGTATTCTATAAATTCTTTAGTGTGATTGTTTCTCTACTAGCCGCAATTCTAGTTCCCAGGTTTCCCTTTCGATTGTCACCCAATACAAATTTACTACAGATCCATGCAATCAACTGTCCCATTGCCTACCTTCAACTGATTTCAGCTCACAATGAAAAGGGAAAAAATGTAAAGAGCTGATGACATGCAGAATATCAGAATATTGGAGTTCAGAGTTCCAGGCATTTAAAAAAGTCAGAAGACAGGTAGATGTAATTTGTACATTTCAATTTATATAAAATCAAAAGGACATCTACAAATTAACAGTGACATGAATAGAAAAGATAACATGTTTAGAATCTAGCATAATGTTGAGTCTAACTTTCTCTGTGATACATTAAATAAAAGTTAGTTTACTAGTAGAAGAATGGAAAGGCTAGAAGTTTGTCTAATATGACATCATAAATATTTATCATTCAGTTTCCATCAAATCTGAAATACATGTATGAACAACAAAATGAAATATTGAAAAACTGCATTCGCCATCTAAAATATTATTTTAACTTGCCATAAATTAACTATTAATATGCCGTTTGCCATACACACATGGTTGTCATTTTCAATTTAGTTTTAAGGCTATAAAATTATTTCATATACAATAATTTTCTATTTTATCTATATTTTTTCCTACATTTAATTTACGTTGTACATTTTAAAACAAGTGACTTTGTAAGACCCGATATGCCCTATGTCCTATGTCCGGCAGGTCCCACTCCTGAAAACATGGAGACGGAGAGCGATGCAATCAAGCAAGAGGTTTAATGATCCAGAGTGCTGGGGTGGGCCTGTAATTGGGACAGAGGCGACCCCAAGTAGCAAAAGCACACACTTTTTATATACTTGTGGAGGACAGCCGTCGGCAATAGCATGAGTTGGTCCTTGATGATGCACATTGACCTTTACACTCCTCAATGGTGAGATATCTTTGGCACTCGGATGGGGGATTGACAAGGGTCCTGCCCTCTTTCAGGTTAGTTCATTTCCTGGAGCAGTGTGATATTCTAAATTCTTTGGAAACTCCCTGGTTCTGATAATGCAAAGTCTCAATCATCTGGTGTTTTCCTTAAGGCAGCCATAGTCATTATGTTTTAATCTTACAACTTAGCTTTCCTAATATACACAGAAAACTTAATAAAAGTCAGTAGCACAGTCTAAAAATTTCATCAGTTCTCAGGAATTTAATATGTTAATTTTAATTACATAGAAGGTGATCATGGCTGCATTTGTATTCTGTTGTGGCTGTAACAAATTACCATGGACTTAATATCTTAAAAAACATACTTGTATTTTTCAGTTTTGTCTGAAAGAGTTCTGACCTTCAGTTAAATTCAAGGTGTCAATGGACTGTGTTCCTTCCTGGTGATTTACACAGAGTCTCGTGGAACCATCCATGTAATCCGTGTTAGTATTCCTATTTAAGTTTCATTTCTACAATCATACCTACAAAGTACCTTGTTTCCATATTCCCAGTCCTGGGTGTTGTAACAAGTCTAGATGTTACCTTACTGCTCATATTGGACTTCTCCATCACACCATCACACAGCTCAAGCTCTTAGTCTCTAAGTTCAGCATGTTCTAACTGAATCAGTGTTTCTAAGTATTTTACAAGTGTTGTCTCCACTATGACATTTCTGGATGACTTGTTAATATACTGGGCTATTCAAATCTTACTAACTACCGATTATGCACTCTTTCAGTTTCTATCTGCTGGAATGTCTTCTTAGAAATGTCTCGAAGTTTATGGATGTTATCAATCCAGATAGAGTAAATTCTGTTCACAGAAAATTACATCACAATTATAAAACAAAGCTATCCTTCCAGATTGCCTACAACCTTTTAAAGTATTGCTTCTTTGATACTCTTACTAACATCACAGAGTATCTATGTATGTTGGTTGTTCTGAGCCCTGGTAGTCAAAAACATGTAGATGTTCTATATACTAAGATGTATAATATTTCCAGGGAAGATGGAGCTATTTTGACAAATGTAAAGAAAGAGACTTACAAAATTATATAAAGTATAAAGTAGAAGATATTTGATGTAAATGTGCAATATAAACAAAAAGTGTTAAGGGGTTATGATGGCAAAGGTTTGAAACATTTGTTATTTATTTTAATAGTTCTGACCCAACTCAACTGGACTGAAGCGAAATCGTGTATGTAATTCAGAACAGCTGCCTGTCTGTGGTTTAGTCATATGATAAAGGTGCCCACCATATAATAGGTGGGTATAATTATAAAGTCACATTAAGATAATGGATGCAAGGTTTATCATTTTTACAATAAGGAATAGTTTATTAGAAAGAACATTGAGATAAAAGGGACAGAAACAGAGCAAAAACGAAAGGTATAAGAAGAAATACTATGCCTAGGCATGAAGTCTAAGATCTGTTAGAACAAAAAGGTGTGGATGACTTAATAAGAATCAGAGCTGGGAAGGTCTGATTCATTTCAAAGTAACCATAAAACAACATCAACAGCAACAAAGTAAAAATAATAACAACAGCAAAACACACCAAAAATTCTTCCCACAGCATTCAGCCACTAAGTGGCTGTGATACCACCATACCATCTCTTTCTCTGTATGCATCTCGACATATGCATTTATCTATCTCTATCATCTATCTATCTATCTATCTATCTATCTATCTATCTATCTATCTATCATCTATCTAGAGAGAGTGCACATATGAATGTGTGTGTGCGTGTGTGTGTGTGTATGTGTGTGTGTGTGCAACTTCTTCATAAGAAAATTTTTTCAAACCAGATTTTTATTGTTTCAGAAATGAAGAAATAAGAGGAGGAGCTGCCATAGATTTAAACAAGAACGATTTTTGTTGGGCAATAAAATCAAAGTTCTAAAGTCAAAAGCCAAACTTTATCTCCTTCTAAGTATCCTAAAGAATCAGTGCATTTAAGCATTAATTTCCATGAATGACTAAGGAATAGATAGATAGGTTAAATGATGAAAAGACTGTCTAACCTCTGTAGTGATAGCATTCTCTAGAAAACTTTAATGAGCAATGATATATGATGTTATTGAAAATGTTTATGAAATACTACACGGCCAAGAGACACAGAGTAGGCCTGTTACTCGTGTTTTTAACTTTCACCAAGTTTCTCCAAAGAATATTTTATATTTGGTCAAAAAATATAACATACTTACATATATGTATATGTAGAAGGGAAATAAAAAAAAATAAAAAATAAAACGTGACGGGAGCTGTTAATTGGGTCGGTGGATTAGGATATTTGGAATCCAGCCTGAAAACCTCCCTAAGTTCAACTCCTGGGTCTCACATGGCAGAAGAAAACTGATTTCTCCAACCCCTACCTGTGTGTCATCAAATCCCTAAGCCCATCTACTTGAACCCATTCAAAATCAATGAATACAGTAAAAGTTATTCAAAGTTGTCTAACAATTTCCCAAAAATATGGAGGCATAAACTTTAGACAAAAAATGAAACCGAAATATTAGTCATGATTCTTAATGCTTACAGTATGTATCAAATACTGAAAATGTATTTACTTCATCTAAGTAAGTTTTGCCAAAATTTGTCTTAGAAAATCTATTTCTCTAAGGGAGAAAAAGACAAATTAATTCTTTGAAAATCATGTCTGTTTTCCTTTTCCTTTTTAATTTTTTTATTCATTTCTTTATTTTGGTTTTAGTGTCCAGGGACACACAACATTAGTATATTTCCACTCAAAAGCTATTTGTAATCTAAATAATAATGATCTAAATGTAATAAAGGCTGTTATGAAACCTGCAAACACTTTTTAGCTTCACCATCAGGTTGACTGAGTCTCAAATAAAGACAGGAATCCCAAGAGAGAGGAGTCCTGCAGGGCCCTGACTTCTCATGTAAATCTCCCAACCTGAGAATGCTTGACTATAAAAAATATGCTAGAAAGACTGAATGTACTCAAAGAAAAGATTGTTAATTAAGTTCTCTGTTTGAGATAAGAGAAGTCTGCTCCCTATAGGGATGATAAGGTCACTCCCCACTGAGCAAAATCTCCCACACAACACACATGCTAATGCAACTGATTCTCAAGAATTGTAGCAATAAGAAAATTTTATACAAAGCATTTTACTAATACCTATTTAATTACTATTCAACTATTTCCATACATTCTTTGTCCTAAAATTTTAGGAAATATTCATTTAGTACAGAAAAGTGAATATTGAAACAGCATCTTTTCCTGATATTTAGACTTTTAATGAAATACGAGTGTTTTTGAATTAGAGCTTTGACTTTAAGTGTGTCATATCTGGGACTACTTTGTGTGTAGAAATGGTTAAAGCTTATTGGATCACCTTATGTTATGTTAAATTTCCACTCACTTTAGGACAAGGTATTGTTTAGTATATAAGGGAAGGCAGAAGTACAGTTTTCTAGATTGAGATCAGGATCAACAACTAACACAAGAAGATAAAAGGGAGGGTAAAGTCATCTGTTTTCATTTGTACAAGATTTCTGGGCCCACTCTACTTGGGGAAATTTACATACATGTCTGGTGCTGACTTGTTGACCCTCTTGAAAGCACAGATTACAACTTTAGTACAAGATCGTTTACATATTTCCATGAAAGAATTAAAACCATGGAGGTCGGGAGCATTTTGTGCTAGAATATTGTACCATTTGGAGTCTGCAGTATAGCAGAGACACTTCCAGGTAGGACCGAAGAAAAAAGAGAGAACAGACCTTTTCTTCTTTCAATTCTCCACTGTTTATGTTTATACTAGATGCTTGCTATTAATACAGCAAAACATAATTTGATCATATTTTAACAAGGCCTGGGGTAGAACAGCTTGCTTGGTATAATTGTTTACTCTAGGTGTGTTTGCTGTGGATGTCAACATACACTTCTCATGGGGAAAATATTGTACATATTTAACATGTCAGTGTCAGCATCCTGGTTGAGACAGCATTTAAAGGTGTTTCCTATGGAAGAAATTGGGCAAAACGCATGCTGACAATGTCTGTATCATTTTTACAAGCATGTGTCAATCTACTCAAGCTTTATTGCAATCTACAATTCTTTTTTTCCTAAAATTTTTAAATTGGAAAAAAAGAGACACAATTGACAAAACTTTGGAAGTGCAAGACATATTTTACAAAGAGTTTTGCTCCAAGTAACTTTATTCCAGGAATGCTGAAGATTGGGTAAAATATGAATACTAAACAAGGAAGGTGCAGCCAAGTGGCTCAGGAAGTAAAGGTACTGCCCTTGACTGAGTAGGATCCCCAAGACAATTTGGAGGGAAAAAACCAAGTGACGAGGCCAAGTTGTTCTGAACTCTACTCATACCTGGTGGACATGTGTGGACACTAACACACAAATAAATAAAGTGGTTAATAGAATGACAGTGCTAACAAAATAAGCTTTACCAATCCAGAAATACATTGAAAGCAGGCTATTTATGACCAGATCTCTGAGGAGCTACAGTAAAGTTGTAATCTCACGTACCTGTATTAACCTAAATTTATTTCCAAAGATGTCTTCACAGAAGTAAAATTATAAATATTAAAGGAAGGCTAGAGAATGTCTAATGATGTTGAATGATAATTACAAATGGTATGTGAGAAAATAATTAATAACTTGAAAGGTCTGGCTTGTGATTAAAAATCAAGTGCTACATCTGTTAGTAGAGGCCAAAAGAAAACAGAGAAGAGAAATGGGATGCTGCTTCCAAGAAAATTAATGGTGAGCATTCTCAGGGGACTGTGTTTATGTATAAGATGAAAGAAAATACCACAGAAATGGAAAATCCAATATAGATGACAAATGATTTGTAAAAGTAATCAAGTGTAGAAGCAGCTCAGATGTAAGGCACAGACTATTGCTTATGTGGTATTACACGGAAGAGACAAAGGGCAGCATGGAGAACAGGGTGAAACACGGATGAAAAATATGACAGGAGGTCAAAATAGTACACAGAATGCGTTTCAGATATAGGAATGGCCAGAGGTCACCCTGCAGAAGAGAGCAGAGTAAAAGTTATAAGAATAAATTATTGACCAATGAAATAGATATTGCCAAAGTATTAAATTAATTTCTTGCTTCCTTGTCTCAGTTTTCACACACAAAATATAAATAAATGGTAGAGATAAGTGCTATGAACAGACACTAATTTCCCCTGGGAGTAAAAGAAATATTGCAGGAAATTGGGATCACGCTGGAAGAGGTAATCACAAATAATAGTAAAAACCACACTCAGAAAGAATACCAAAGGGAAAACCAAATGTCAGAAGTAGGAGTCACTGGCTGTACTAGAGAAATACTAAGACAATAAAATAAAAAAAAACAAACAACAACAACAACAACAACAAAAACAAATGAAAGGTAGTGATTTACCATAATCAGCTCAAAGGAACAAAAAAAATGCTTAAAGTTAAAAATAGATATCTTAAGGGTCTCTTTCTCTTCCAAAGCCAGCAATTTTACATAACAAAAGTAATCTCACACATTTCAGTAATTAGGATACTATTTAAAGATATACAAACCTTACTGGGATAATATTTATTAGTGGTAGTTGAGGCGATACACATGAGTAAATACTGTTCCTAATTTCTAAAGAAGAATATATATCATTGTCATTAAAAAATAGATGAAATAAATTAGGGCACTATATATTACAAAATATTGGATGGAGAAAAGTTTAGCATGATTCATTTACTATTCTAAAATATAATTGTATAAAATGTGGATATACTTATGATTTCTTTAAACAAATATTTAAAATCCTATAGCAATTTTTAAAATGATGAAATTGAATATAGATGCAATAATACACTGTGAAAAAGGAATAAAATCTTAATGTGGAATCTGTATCAAAACTGAAGCACTTGTACCTATTACCACATTGAAATGAATGTTTGTGATCAATTATGCAAGAGATGTGATTCCCATGTACCTCACTGATGCCTGAATTCAGGTTGAGTTTAAATAATTTAATGTATTCAACATTTTAATTCATTCTTTTGCTAAGTGAGAAGATACATTGACTGCTGTTTAAATTTAATTTCTTAGTCTAGCAGACATAAGAACAAATAAGGCACAGCTACTAACTGAACATTATGTTGATACAGTTATTGTTTTTCTGAAGTTATGAAGACATGGAGAAATTTGCATAGGTGAATTGATAAAATTATTTATAGAATACATGAGACACAGGCAGGTATTACTAATTGTGATTAGCATTAAGACAACTTCAGGAAAAATTTTAAGTAAATAGAACTGTCAACAAGAAGATGAACTGAGGAATGGGGATAGGCCAGGAGTGAGTAAGACATTGGTTTTTGACAATCCTGGATGGCATGTGTGGAAGCTAGAGTTGGGAGGGCAGGTCTAAGAGCTAAGGGAACAGGTGACTGAGAGGACAGAGTGATAATGCTGAAGAGATGCTTAATCTCATCCTATTTATTTGTTTTTTATTTTAATATAAAGGTATTGAATTATGTGGAATAATTTTTCCTTTTATGAAAATGTGTAAGGCAAAGGAACACCCCTTCATTGTTTGTGGGATTGTAAGCTGGTACAACCACTCTGGAAATCAGTCTTGAGTTTCCTCTGAAAATTGGACATTGTACTACCTGAGGACCCAGCTATACCACTCCGGGGCGTATAGTCAAATAATACTCCCACATATAGCAAAGATACATGCTCCTGTATGTTCATAGTAGCCTTATTTATCACAAACAGAAGGTGGAAAGAACCCAGATGCCCTTCAACAGAGGAATGGATACAGAAAATATGGTACATCTGCACTATGGAGTACTACTTAGCTATCGAAAACAATGACTTCATGAAATACACAGGCAAATGGATGGAACTAGAAAATATCATCCTGAGTGAGGTAACCCAGTCACAAAAATACACACATGGTATGCACTCACTGATTAGTAGATATTAGCCCAAAAACTCGAATTACCCAAAATACAATCCACAGACCATATGAAGCTCAAGAATATTCATAAGAGGAGATATGGAGACCAAGTTTGAAACAGAGACTTAAGTAACGGCCATTCAGAGCCTGCCACACCTGGGGATCCATCCCATTTGTATACAGCCACCAAACCTAGACAATATTGATGAAGCCAAGAAGTGCATGCTGTCAGGAGCCTGATATAGATGTTTTCAGAGAGGCTTGGCCAGAGTGTGACAAATACAGAGGCAAATGCTAGCAGCAAGCCATTGACCTGGGAATGGAGTCCCCATCAGGGGAGTTAGAGAAATGATTGAAGTAGCTGAAGGGGCTTCCAACCCCAAAAGAACAACAATACTAACCAACCACAGTTTCCAGAGGCTAAACTACTACCCAAAGAGTACATATGGACAGACCCATGGCTGCTGCTGCATATGTTACAGAGAATGGCCATGCTGGGCACCAATGGGAGGAGAAGCCCTTGGTCCTGTCAAGGCTGGACCCCCTCACCCCAGTGTAGGGAAAAGTCAGGGCAGGGAGTCAGGAAGGGGAGCAATTGGAGATGGGGAACATCCTTACAGATGAAGGGGGTGGGGGATAGAATGGGGGGATATGGATGGGAAACCGGGAAAAGGAATAGTATTTGAAATGTGAATAAAAAAATATCCAGTAGAAAGGTGGGGTACAGAGGTAAACAGATACTTCTTATCTGAGGTATCTCACATTGCTAAGAAGCACTTAAAGAAATATTCAATATCCTTAGTCATCTGGGAAATGCAAATCAAACTGACCCCGAAATTCTACCTTATACCAGTTAGAATGGCTAAGGTCAAAAACTCAGGTGACAGTAATTGCTGGTGAGGATGTGGATAAAGAGGGATACTCCCTCATTGCTGGTGGGATTGCAAGCTAGTACACCCAATCTGGCAGTTATTCTAGTGGTTCCTCAGAAAATTTGACATAGTACTACCTGAGGTTCCATGTATACCACTCCTGGGCTTATTCAAACTGTGCTCCAAAATAGAACAAGGGCACATGCTCACTATGTTCATAACAACCTTATCTATAATAGCCAAATTCTGGAAAGAATCCAGATTTTTCCTCAACAGAAGAATGGATTCAGAAAATGTGGTACATTAACTCACTAGAGTACTAGTCAGCTATTAAATACAATGAGTTTATGAAATTCTTAAACTAATTAATGGAACTAGAAAATATCATCCTGGGTGAGGTAACACAGTCACAAAAGAACATACATGGAATGTACTCACTGAGAAGTGGATATTAATAAATAAGCCCAAAATTCCCAATATACAAATCAAAGACCATATGAAACTCAAGAAGGAGGAAGTTCAAAGTGTGGATATTTCATTCCTACTTAGATGGGGAAGTAGAGGAGGAACTTGGTAGGAAGGGAGGAGGAGGAGAGGAAAAAAGTGGGGGCAGAACCTAGTAGGATGAGATCAGGGGCAATGTCCAGAGGGTCATGAAATTAAACAGAGATGTGCAGCAACAGAGCATGAGAATCTGAAGACAATGAACAGAAAATTCAAGATGTTAGGAAAGCAAGAAGCTCCTAGGACCAAATGGTGATGACATTAGCTGAAATACCCAACAAAGGGGAAATAGAACCTTTGGAGACCATATCCAGAGGTTAGGCATGGCCCCAGTTAAGGGATGGTGTCACCCACCCTTTTCAAAAATTTAACCCAGAATTTCTCCTGACTAAAAGAAATACAGGGACAGAGTGTAGATAGAAGACTGAAGGAAAAGGCCATCCAGAGACTGCCCCATCTAGGGATCCATCCCATATGCAGCAACAAACCCAGCTACTATTGCTGATGCTGAGAAGTGATTGCTGACATGGATCAGTGGATATGCTGACATATCAGTGATTCCTGATATGGATCGCCTGAGAGGCTCTCTCAGTGCCTCACCAATACAGTTGTGGATTCTTCTTGAAACCAACCTTTGGACTGAGCACAGAGACTCAACTGAGGAGTTAGGCTGAAGGAGTTGAAGGAGTTTGCAACCCTATAGGAAGAACAATAATATCAACCAACCAGATCCCTCAGAGCTCCCAGGGACTAAACCGTCAACCAAAGAATACACAAGGAAGGACCCCTGGCTCCAGCTCCATAGCTACCAGAGAATGGCCTTATATGGTATCAGTGGTAGGAGAGGTCCTTGGTCCTGTGAAGGCTAGATACCCCAGCGTAGGGGAATGCTAAGGCAGTAAGCAGGGCATAAGATAGGGGGTCTTTGGATGGAAAATTGGAAAGGGGGATAACACTTGAAATGTAAATAAACAAAATGACCAATACAAATTAAAACAAACAAGCAAACAAGACATTATTAGTTTTTCAGGCAAATGGATGAAAATAGAAAGTATCATTTTGAATGAGGATATGTTTTTTGACCCTCCTCCTAACCAAATGGAAGCCAGTAATCTCTTAGCAGCCTGCAGATGAAGATGCTGAACTCTCACTTCCTCCTGTATAATGCCTTCCTGGACACTGCCATACCCTTGCCTTGATGATAATGGACTGAACCTCTGAACCTGTAAGCCATCCTCAATTAAATATTGTTCTTATAAAAATTTGCATTTCCTCCTCTTACCACTGTGCAAATTATCATCTAATTATAACCTCAAACTCATACTCAAATACTCTGGGCTTAGCACTGACACCATACCTAGATCTGAGGAGTTCGTGAGAGTTGAGTGTAGCCCATTAATTTGTTTCTTTTAGTCTGGAGAGTTTTGAGTGACAATACTAATTATCATCTCTACATCCAAAATCCTATGTTGACACAGATCTACATTAGTTGTGATAAATACTGTAATTTGTAAAGGAAAACTTGAACAGAATGAAATATATGCTTGGGAATACTAGACATTTGCTATCCTTTGTGAGAAGATTTCCTCATGGCCATTGACTTCAGTCTGTGGATTTTTTATGGGTGTGTAGATGTGGTATTCAACTGAGTAGACTACATTAGAGTTATGTAATTATCTACTGTGCCTCCAACAATTAAGGAAATAAAACAACCATGCATTTGTATACTTATCAAAGTTGTAGGAGTAAATTTGTCTCCTCTAAGAAAATTTGGTGGAAGCCTCAGGGTCTAAATTCTGATACTTAGATGTTGTGCCCATTCAGAAAGTGTTTACAAACCCAAAAGACCAGCAAGGTGTCAATTCCGATGCAATTGTATTAGTGTCCTTTTAGGCTAGCTCAGCCTTGAGCTCAACACCAGCCCTGAAGTAGTAGTAGTGGATGGTCAAGCCCTGAGCCCAGTTTCAAGAAAGTATTTACAGGGGCAGGCAAATAAGCAAGGTGATTTCCAGCCTGACACACATGTAATTGGGGAGCTATTATAGAATTCGTTGCCTTGTAAAATAATTGTTTGGTGTTGGGAGCCAAACCATAAACTTAACCTCTGCTTTCCTCCTGACTGATGATTGGAAGGGAGTGAGTTAGAAACCAGTGTAAGGTGCAGTCTTGTTGAGGAGTAACCTGGAAAGTAGTGCTAGGTTCTGGCTTTTGGTTGAAGTAAGGTTGAACTCAAGTTGAGCCTTAAGTCAGGTTCTCTAAAATAGAGCCTGAACCCGAGATAGAATTGGTCTGGTTTCTCAAGACGAGCATCATCAGCTCATACAAGACTCCAAAAAGTAGAACTTTGAAGAGGAGAGACTGGATCCATGCCCCATATGTGTGTAGCTCCTATACACTATCTACACTTCCTTGGATGTACATGTATATATTTAACATATGTTTTCTTCTGTGCTGTAGTTCCCAATATTTGACAAGCTGAATCAGAAACTCTACAGGATTGAAGGTGATCTGGACAAGGAGCTGTGGTTTGTTTTTAAAGGGAATTTGTTAAAAAAAATGCTTATCACCTTACAGTTAGATTTAAAAACCTGTCTTCGATTACTTCTGCTACTTCCTATAACACATAAAAACTGCCTTGAAGATTAAAATACTTGATATCCAAGGTCTCATTCGCTAAAAGCTATTATCTTTTTTTTCTTTTTTCTTTTTTTTTCCGGAGCTGGGGACTGAACCCAGGGCCTTGCACTCGCTAGGCAAGTGCTCTACCGCTGAGCTAAATCCCCAACCCCAGCTATTATCTTTTTAAAAAAAGATAATTTAGTATCTTCTATTTCTTGTAACAGAAACTTGCAAAACAAGTAAATTACTTGAAATGGTATGTGAGTTAAATTTATACAAGAATGATCATGTATATACATGATGAGTCATATAATGACCAGTAACATTTATATATAATTTATACAAGCTACTGTAAAATATGTTTTAAATTGAAATCAAAGAACATCAGTCCCTTTCCTTTCCCCAATCCAGTTCCTCTAATTACCCTCCGTTTAATCACTCTTCTATCTGCCTCCAGTCTCAAGTCAATGGTCTATTTTTGAGTGATCATTTCTGAATCCATTCACACACAAACAATAAAAACAGACTCAACAGCTTGTTTTTATATATTTATGCACACACACACATACACACACACACACTCATAAACACATACACATGGGGGAGAGACACAGAGAGGCAGACAGAGCTACAGGGAGAGCAAGAAAGGGAGGTTGAGAAAGAAAAGAGTCAGGGAGAGAAGAGAGAAACAGAGACTGCAAATATGATTCTAGAATAGACACATACATGCAGGCACACACACACACACACACACACACACACACACACACACAAAGAAACCAATTCTAGCCAAGAAATACAACATTACTACAGGCTCTATTGATAATAAAGAATAATGTGGAAATATTGTGAATCATTTCATACCCACAGTTTCAACAACTGTGATGAAATGATTATTTGTACAGAATATAAAACTCTGATGTTCATTAAAAAGCCATTAGGTGTAGTAAATTAAAATCACTAAAGTTGAAGCTTTCTATTACAAAGCAAATCCAATTGGACTTTTTTTTTTTTGCTAAATTTACTAAATTGCAGACATAGAGTGATGTCAGCTACATAAAAATTTTCAGAAAATAAAACTGGAAGGAACATTTTCTAAGTCATTTTATGAAGCCAATTTTATTGTAACACCAAGGAATGAAAGGACAAAGACCTTATATGGAAAAAACTGCTGACCGACATCATTCAGTAGTATGGGAGACATCCTTAATTATGTATTCACAGATGTAATCCAGTGCTGTATTAAAAAAGCATATTACATCAAAGTGGTGAGTAGTTGCAGTTATCCAAGGCATGCAAGGCTGATTAAACCTAGCAGGAATTTTAACTCATCAAAATAACAGATTAAAAATTAAATGAAAAAACAATTATCTTAATACATGCAAAAAGAATTGCATAAAATTCAACATCCATTTGTGATAATAATGGAAACTCTTACAGCATAGTGGAAATGAAGAGAAATCATAATCTCATATGAAATATCTCAAAAATAAGCTTTCAGTAACCTTATAGATAATGGTTTAAATTTATCTCACTTGCGTTCCTGCTAAGATTAGGAGCAAAGAAAGAATGCCTCTCAAATATAACTTTTTAACATCAATTACGCACATGAAGAAACACTTATTTCATCTATATATTCTGCAAATCTCAACAGTATTTAGTAGAAACTTAAAAAAATGGAATTGGAAAAAATTAATTACATTTTCCTTTAAAAGAGTTTTAGATTGCGCATACAGCACAAATGTACAGTCTCTAGTTTAGTTACATATTTAAGGAACATGAACATGAGTGACAGGAGTTCAAAGATTTCTGAATGTAAATATTTTCAAGGACTTGATCTTCTATATGCATGAAAAGGTCTGCAGACACAATGCATAACATTCCTTCTATTAATTTAGCATTGTATAACACACAGAGAAGCCTTCTGTTTTCTTAAATTCTATGCAACACAGCCATCAATTTAACTGTAGAATTATAAATTATCATTTCCTGGTGTTTTGCTTAGGTATTGTCTAGGGAAGATCCATAGCCTATAGGAAATGCATATTGTATTTAGGCACTGTACCATTTTATATAAGTAATCTGAGCATCACAGATCTATTTTTTATCATCAAACGTGGAGCAAGTGCAGTGTGCCTGATCGTGGCTTTAAAGGCTGTTCTAGATGTTCATCATCAGTATGAACTAGCATTTTTAATAAATTGCAAAACAAATAAGCACACTAAAATCAGGCCTTGCAACTGAACCCTCCCCCATTGGGTTCCTTTTGAATCCTGCTGTATTTAATCTTACAAGCCCAGGTCAAACTGTTATTATTCATCATGTAAAATCCTCTACAGAAGCTTTGGGTAATACTCTCTCTTTAACTAGATGCTCAGTTCCTTCTGAGAGGGTCTGTCTCACTTGCTCAGTTACCTCATGTTGCTTTCCTTGGCCTACAGCCATGGCTTATTAATATTTAACTTGACAGATCAAGCTCCATGTTGTCTTAACTTATCTGTCCACATGTCCATAAAATCACCTCTATTATGTCTTCTTTCTGAAATATGTCTTTTTTGTGACCAAATAAAACTGTTTGAGATTTCTGTTTTTTTTTTCTGACAATAGCAGATATAAATTTGGAAATTCACAAAGCTCTTACTAACAGTGCACACCCAGTTTATACTTTGGGTATAATTTAAGATGAACACAGAAAATAATAGATACTTTTACACAGAGCTTTAAGGCAGCGGCAGCACTGACTTGAGTCAATTTTAGCCTAGCTTACCATGCTGGTTATGCAATATCTTCAGTCCAAAAATAATGTACATAATGGAAAAGCATGGACACAGATAAATGAAAGGTGGGATGAGCAGTTGATTAAGCTGTGATTTATATGGCGAAATGAGATTAGCTTGAAACATATGAGACACTATTTCCAAAAGAAAAATCCTAAGATTAGAAACCTTAATTGAAATTGTGAAGAGAATTTTAAGAGTCGCTAATTATATAATTTTACACGTGTTAAAATTTTATTTACCACTAGTAATTATTGATTGTTACAAGCAAAGTATTACAATTGAATAGAAAACAGAACCAAATGGCTGGGTGCATAATCAGACATTTAGTAAAGCCAGATAATGTGCATTAAAGATGCAAAACTGGTAAGTGACAGCAGAGGACACTTGGCAGGATTTCCGTCAACAAAGACCATTGCCACAATTTTTTTTTTTCACAGCTTACTGAGCTGTTTGTCTGCGGCTAGGAAAATCAATGGAAATGAAATAGAGAAGAGAGGGTGTTAGGATCACAATGTACACTGCTTAGTTCGCCTTCCTAACAAACTGTGCATGTAGCACTCTGGAGACAACACTGCATTTGTCACCACAGAGATTTGCCTTCTGAGTAAACAGTGCACATGTGAAGACGAATTTCATGGACAGTCACTGGAAGCTATTGGAATATTCCACATGGATTAAAGTTTTGATTCTTGCTTAGGAGAGTTTTAAATAGTTTGCAAAAATTAGTTTGACAGATGGGCAGTGACGGAGCACACTTGGAATCCCAACAGAGGTCAGGAGATCTGTGTAAATTTGGGAAACAGCCTGCTATACAGAGTTGGTTATAGCCTACCCAAGGCTCCACAAAGAGATCCTGTCTCAAAAACAACCCAAAAAATAAAAATTAGTTTTGAAATACTTAGCAACATGAAGTCAAATTTTTTCTCATTTCAAGTTAGAAACTATCTCCTTAGGTTCATTCAAGAGAAAAGGTGATTATTGGCACGTATTGCCCTGTCATCTGAGTTATGACATTATTGCTCATATGAGGAGGTAACTTTTCAATCTTATAGACAAATGGCTGCTCCCATCTTAACAATGTTTTTCTTGCAACATGTTAAGGAAGGACTGTGAGTATGTAGATTAAGAAAATGAATTTGATAAAAAGAAACTTTCATATCCTCAAGAGAGACAATTTAAAAAGTATTTCCTTCTATCTCAATGGGGAAAATCATGCTTACTGTAATTGGGAAATACTGAATTTGCTAAGAATAGCTAAGGGGTGTTGATATAATTCCTTGGCAAGGGACTGTAGGGTTGGGGAGAATGAATAAAGAGCTGGGGTGCTTGAGTGGAACCCAGCCAGCAGTTGAGCAGCTGTTCATGTCTGGTCACAGGATGTCAGTTGTACTCACTGATGCTCATTGTCAGGAATACATGAATAGAGACTGTAATACCTTTTCCATAATTTTAGACAATGAAGTTATGACCTCGGAAAATTGCAGTTTTGTTTTCCTTAGTATTGAAAGTATCCCACAGCAAAAAATTAAAGCTATTTCTCTATATACTTTTATTACTATCGAAGAGTGTTGATATGTTCATGAAGATCACTCCAGTTTCAGTTTTTGAACATTTTTTTTTCAGGTGAGTTTAACAGTCAGCAACTGAACCTTTCTTATACTCATGACATAGATTGCCCAGAATCTCAGATAAAACATAGTAAAAAAAACTATGGAAAAAGATAACAAAGAAGGGTGGAAATGGGAAGCTAAGAGAGATAACAGCTTGATCAGGTGGGAAGGTCTTAACTCCACTCATACTTGAACTTCACAGAAATTCAGCTAGACTAAGCAACCTCTTTGAAACACTGTATATTCATTGTGGAGACAAAAAGACAGCATGATATGCATTGAAAAAACACCTAGTTTAATTTTGTAACAGAATGAGAAGACCCAAGCTGCTAGGGAAACTCCCATTATCCTAGTGATAAACTGAGAGTCAGATAATACTGCTTTCAAAAATCATGATTATCCAAAGAAGATAGTCACAAGAAATGCTAGGAATACGTGAACCAGTTTGGCTCATCTGGAAGCAGACCTGGTTTTGCTTCCCAAGGGCTTTCCGAATTCCAAGATAATGTATTTAACTGGGGACTAAATTTACACACATGATCAAAGCTCTAAAACAGTATGGGAAACATTTTTGTTTTGACCTTTCCAATAAGAATGGAAATCAGGAAACAAGTGCCAATTCCAGTGTGCATTTTGTATACTTAGTCAGGTAAACATTTCTTTTTTTCTTGTGGTGGTCAGCAGGAGGGGATCACTCTGTACAAACTGATAAAGCCATAAACTGATAGTTCGGGATTATTTTGAATGTGCTTCCACATTTTCTTAAATCACTTTGATTAACTTTAAGTTGGATACAGGCTGCTTCTATGAACTGTTTCTTCGCAAGATCTTTATCACTTATCTATGCATATTCTTAATGACTTGCTCTCAGCTCTTTGTTTCGCGTGTGCTTGGGTATATGTGTGTGTGTGTGTGTGTGTGTGTGTGTGTGTGTATGTGTGTGTGTGTGTGTGTGTAACATATCCATGTGTATCCCCATCTCTTTGTAGGTATGAATGCACAGTTACAAATATGTAGAACCAGGGGTTCATGCTGTGGTTCTTTTATTGCTTGCCACCATGGTTTTTTTTGAGACATTCTTAGTGTACTTGATGCTCATTTGTTTGGCTAGGCCGGCTAGCCTTCCAGAAGAACAGTATTCCTGTTTCTATGTCTGTGCTACTGGAATTATAGCCACACAGTGCCACAACTAGATCTTTCTATGAATATCGTGTAGTCAGAACCAGTTTCTCAAGCTTGAACAGGAATTGCATAACCCATAGAGTCCTCTGTGCTCAGTGTGTATAGTCTATAAACAGACTATACAGTGAGCTTAATTCACCTTTATTATGTTGTCTTGAAGATTGATACTTCTCTTCGGCTGCTAAAGTGCAATTAAATGTAGTATTTGCAATAATTTGGGATAGAAGCAACAGAGACTGAGTGTCCTAGAAAGGAACAACTGGGAAAACAGTCTGAACCCCTCCAGTGAGAGGTTTCTCTGTCAAGTTTCATCCAATAAATAAAATTTTGTAAAAATTTATTCAATATACTTCATAGATTCTTTTACAATTCATTGCTCTAAGACAAGACAAGGCTGTACACTCTCTCTAGACAATATAATACTTGAAGACTTATCTGGGCATTACAAAAACTGAAAGAGATCAAGGGGAGATAAATTGGAAAGGACAAAGTCCAAATATCTTTATTTCTAGATGATGTGAAAGTATGCATAAGTGCCTATAAAATTTCTACCAGGTACTTCTGTAGCTGATAAAGACTTTCAGCAAATAGCTGAATTCAAAATTAACTAAAAAAAAAAATCAGCAGCCCTCCTATGTACAATGGACATCAGGCAGAGAAATAAATCATGGAAACAACACAACACCTTTCACAATAGCCTCAAATAATATAAAATATCTTGGGAGGTAACTCTAACCAAGCAAGTGAAAGACTTCCAAGGACTGAAAGAGCTTGAAGGGGCTTGAGACCCCATATGAACAACAATGCCAACCAACCAGAGCTTCCAGGGACTAAGCCACTACCCAAAGACTATACATGGACTGACCCTGGGCTCCAACCTCATAGGTAGCAATGAATAGCCTAGTAAGAGCACCAGTGGAAGGGGAAGCCCTTGGTCCTGACAAGACTGAACCCCCAGTGAATGGGATTGTTGGGTGTAGGGTGGTAAGGGGAGGAGGATGGGGAGGGGAACACCCATAGGGAAGAGGAGGGGAAGGGGTTAAGGGGGTGTTTGCTTGGAAATCGGGAAAGGTAATAACAATTGAAATGCAAGTAAGAAATAACCAATTTAATAAAGATGGAGAAAAGAAAAAAAATCTTCAAGCCTTTGAAGAAATAAATTGAAGAAGATACCAGAAGATGGAAGAAAATATGCTGAAATACGGTAGGAGTAATAGGGTTAAAACTGGTCATCTTAACAAAAACAATCTACAGCTTCACTACAATAACCATCAAAATGACGACATAAATTTTCATAGATCTCAAAAGAATTTTTAACTTTATATGAAAAAAAAACCCAGAGTAGTTAAAACAATCCTGAATAGCAAAGAACTGCTAGAACTCTCACCAATCCTGATTTCTAGTTGTACTACAGAGTTACAGTAGAAACACCACATGGTATTGGCATAAAAACAGACAAGAGGATCAACAAAATTGAAGACCTAGATATAAATTCACAACATATGGACAACTGATTTTGAAAAGGAGATAGAAATGCATACTGTAAAAATGAAAGCATCTTCAGCAAATGGTTCATGTCAAGTTGGATGTCTGTATGTAGAATAATGAAAATAGATCCCTATTCATTACAATGTACAAATTCAAGTCCAAGTTGATCAAAAACCTCAATATGAAATGGGATACAAATGAGAACCTGATAGAAAAGAAAGTGTGGAGTATCAAAGGATTCAATTTCATGAACAGAATACTGATAGCACATTCACTAAGAAAAATAATCAATAAATCACCCTGTGAAATGGAAGTTTCTTTAATGCCAGGGGCACCAAGTAGGAAATTATTTTTACCAACTCCACATTGCATAGAATCCTAGTATCCAATATTTAAAGAATTCATGAGATTAGATATAAAAACAAAAATAACCCAATTAAAAATAGGGTACAGATCTAAACAGAAAATTCCCCCCAAAAAAGGGAAATTCAAATGGCAGACAAATAATGAGGTCTTCAATGTCTTTAGCCATCAGGAAAATGCAAATCAAAACTTTGAGATCCAGTCTTACACCTGTCAGAATGGCTAAGATCAAAAACACAAATGATAGATTATGCTGGTGAGGATGTAGAACAAAGGGAACACTTCTCCAGTGCTCATGGGAGTACAAAGTTACACAACTACTACAGAAATCAATATGGCTGTTCCTCAAAAAGTTGGGAATTGATTTATCTCAAGATTCAGCTAGATCACTTTTGGGCAGATACCCAAAGAATGTTACATTCTACCACAAAGACACTGCTCAACCATATTCATTGCAGCTTTCTTCTTAATTTCTAGGAACTGGAAACCTAGATATCTCTTTACCCCCACTCCCTCCCAAAAAAGGGATAAAGATTTGGTGCACACATAATGAAGTATTACTCAGTTATCTAAACAATAATCTAAAAAATTACACCATGAAATTTGCAGGCAAATAGGTGGAACTAGAAAAAAAAATCATCCTGAGTGAGGTAACCTAGACCCCAAATGATTAAATATGGTATGTATTCACTTGTAAGTTGTTGTAAGCAATTGAGTAAATTATAGCCAAGCTATAATTCATTGATCTAGAGAAATTAGGTATAGGATGAATTAACTGATCTCCCTGGATGGGAGAAATAGAATATATTTTATGAAAGGACTGGGAATAGATCAGGAGAGGAGCAGGGATATTAGGTGTGTGTGTGTAGGGGGGGTGGAACATGGAAGGAGAAAATCTAGAGAGAGACAACAGGGCTTGGGGGCCATTTGGTTGGTGATATGGAACAACCTTGTGAAGTAGAAACTGGAATGTATAAAAGCGACCTTAATGAGGATGCCCAGTTTTAGGAAATATGGCATCTCAACTAGTCATGTGCTTCCCAGCAAGGCTTCCAGTCATGAGACTTCATCACCATTCAATTGAGTTGTTGGCTAAAAGGTTCCCATGGAAACTTCCAAACAACACAGGCTAATGCTGAAACAATAGATTTCTTTCTGCAAACTGACAGTGAGACCCCCATTGCTGAAGACCACACCAATATAATCAGTAAATAAAAGAAAAAGAGCCTGTACCGTACCCACATGGAAAGATCCTTCATTTCTGCATTTCTAGAGATTTTTTTTTAATGTTGGAAGGTATTCTGCAGGCTTCCAAAAAAGAAATGTGGACACCCACCCAGTCATAAAGACTTTGACCTACAACCTGTATTGCCAGTAAACTATGTTAGCACAATGGTGACACAAAATTTTAGGAAGTGACCAATCAATATCTGATTCAACATGATACCCACTCCACAAGACAAATCCATTCTCAACATTAGATAGCGCGGAGACCTGGGGTAAAACCAAACATGTCTGGTCTAAAGAAATGTTAATTAAATGACTCCTAGTGATATTCACTATACTCAAATTAAAGCCTTATTCAGTCATTATCAGAGAAACTTTCTTGGGCAGCAGATTGGAAGAGAGGCAGAGACCCACAGCTAGAATCTGACCGGGAGGTTGCTATCATATCCCTTCACCCATATGGTTAAGGAATCTCCTGGAAGAAGGAGCAGAAAGATTATAAGAGCCAACAGCCAGAGGGATTGGTGACACCGAAGAGTAAAGCTCTCTAAATTAAATAAGCAAGGTGCTTATTAGCTCACAGAGACTGAACGAACAAGCACAGGGCCTCATGGTCTGTACCAGGTCCTCTACATGTACGTTGCAGCTATTAGCTTAGTATTTTTATGGTACCTTTGCCTGTGAGAATGAGTGAATTTCTGACTCTTTCACCTGGTCTTGGGACTCTTCTTCCTGTTAGGTTTCTGTATCCCACTTTTATGTGACAGTTTTACATTTATCTTATTCTATTTTGTTTTCTCATACTCGGTTGTTATCTCCTAGAAGCCTGATTTTTTTCTAATGAGAAACAGAAAGTGGGTACATCTGGAGAAAGGGGAGGTGAATAGGAACTAGAAAGTGTAGAGAGGGGAAACTGGAATCAGGATATAGTGTAGGAGAAAAGAATATATTTTCAACAGAAGACAAAATGAAAAATCAAACATACATACATGAATAAACCACACATACATGCATGAATAAAAATAAGTTTGCCTACATCATCAAGAAATTTTCATTACAAAAATTCCATTATCACATATAAATAAAGTTCAGTGTTTTCTTAAAAATATTAAGCATGTAGTTCTTTCTAAAAGAATATTTTCTAAAGGTAATATAATACCTCTTCACTCACACTCTTGTCCAATTGTTCTTTGTAATAAATTATTTAAGCACAAAAAGAAAAAAGAAAGAATGTATTGTTTTGACATAAAAGACATTTTTTTTAAAAAAAGCAGAGTGTTTTAATGACAGAATTCTAAAGACATACTGATATATTTCTCATTGCCTAGATTGAGAACTCTAGGTTTTCCCTTCAGTTCAGACCTTACCTGAGGGGGGACATCATTTGCTTCCAACTAGGAGCTTGGAGGACTCTCTTCAGTCACATGCTACTGTGTCCACACTGAAGTTCTGGACTAACTGTGTGGCTGACCTTTCAGAGCAGCCTGGGTATTCACTAGAGTCTTACAAGCAACTAAATACAAAATTTAAAAATGGCATGAAGGGGTACTCTGAAGCTCTGAAGCATAGATTTAGTCAGTACATTTCAAATAGTTATCAATATCCGTCTTGTGAGAATTGCATATAATTAAACTATAATCATTGGAAAATGTATTCTTTTTATTATTGCTTTTTGGGAAAATCCCTTCACAATTAATTCTATGATTTATGGAAATGGAGAAGATATAAGGCATAAACTAAATGAAATGTGTGTAAATTTGGCCAAAATTTCTACTGTACATTCTTAAATCCAGACTACTTCTGAGATAGCTCATTTAACAAGAGAATACTGAGAAGCAGTATTTAACAAGTAATCTTTTCCTTTTTCTCTTTTTTCTCTCCAAGAGGCCTGCAGGTCATTGTTCTGTTCAAAATCTTTCCCCATCAATCTTTCAGCATGTCTTTGTCCAGTCCATTTTCACAGCCACAAGTAGGCTGACTCAGAGGGCTGGAGGTCTGTACTGTAACAATGGCTCACCACCCTTCTATATAGACTCTAAAAAGTTTGCCAGGGAATGAGTTCCATGAGAATTGAATTCTCACTTTGTGAGATTCTCCAGCAACCTCAATAAGTAAAAACAAACCAGAAAACAAGTTGAAACTCGTGCTGTCTGAGATCTGATCTGTAAAGACAAACTGGACAAGGTCTAATAACCAAGACATTTAATACTAGACACAGAAATAATTATTCAAAGAAATGATAGGATTGTGCATTTGGTTCATGCTAAATTTAGAAGGCAGGAGTGCCATGTGGTTCTCTCTCTCTCTCTCTCTCTCTCTCTCTCTCTCTCTCTCTCTCTCTCTCTCTCTCTCCTTCCTTCCACCTCTCTCTACCACCATGTATTGATGTCAATTCCTCCTGATGAAGTTTGGTTTTGACAAGTCTTTCCAGTTTTTATCTGCAAGGTTGTCACTGTTCTACATGCAAATATACTTGTGTACATGTATGTACACACATGGATATGACCACCCAATCTCCATGTAGTACCCTTGGAAAGATTCACAATGCACAGTCTTATATTGGCAGGCAGTTAAGTTAATCCTTTTTAAGACCTTGAAGAATGAGTCCATGAATTATTAGGGATTCTCCTGCTAACAAATTTGTGATTCATTTGCATTAATTTTTAATCATTTATTTACAGCACTGTGGAATTATAAGTATTTATTTCTACTTTACCATGTTATCTAATGCCCTACTATTTATTGCTCAAATTCTACTTTTATCTATCCTTTCTTGAATCCAATGTCACTGATGAATCTCAACATCTCAGGCATTGTGGTGTGTGTGTGTGTGTGTGTGTGTGTGTGTGTGTGTGTGTGTGTGTGTTGTGGTTTGTGTGTGTGTGTTGTGGTTTGTGTGTGTGTTGTGTGGTTGTGGTGTGTGTGTTGTGGTTTGTGTGTGTGTGTGTTGTGGTTTGTGTGTGTGTTGTGGTGTGTGTGTGTGTGTGTGTGTGTGTGTGTCTGTGTGGTTGTTGTTGTTTTTAATGCACTTTACTCTCTGTCAACAAATAATCTCTAGACTTTCTGTATTCCTAGAACCAAAAACATGGAAGTATTGTTCCTACATGAAAAAATATTGGCTCAGCATTAGAGTCATACTTATTGCATAACTTCCTCATACAGTATCTTTCACTGATTGGCAGCATAGACTCCTTTTATTGTCGTTGTCAGAAGTATGGACACCTTGTTTTTTGCTGCTTCATTGTTCCATCTGTATAATCACTAGACAATACATTTAAATGTAATTAATTTTCTCGTTTTTGTTTTAGAGACAGGGTTTTAATACATAGTAAATGCCCCCACATCCACATACACCTTCGAACACATACCCTACATTCCTGCCTCCACTTCCACAGGAGAGGACTGCAGTTATACACCACCATATGTACCTCAATAGAGCTACATGATCCATGGTGCACCTATATTCTAACAAATATTATACCTATACCTGCCTCAGGAAATAAGTAAAGGAATTTACATACATTAAACTTTTACTATGTAAATGTTTAACAACAACATTGTGTTACATACATGTATGCTGTATTCATATTTGAAGGATCTAATGCAGAGCACACTGAATTTTTATTTTAAGTATTTCTCTATTCATAAAGAAAAGGGTGAATTGATAATACTCAAACTATTGTTTCAGAATCGTATTTTTTTCCTTGTATATTTCACTCTTTTTATAACACACAGAAATCTGGATCCTTTGCCAATATCATACTTTTTCATTCATTCATTCATTCATTCATTCATTCATTCATTCATTCATCCATTCATTGTGTTTTTGCTTTGGTGTGAATAGAGAGTTCCTTTAGTTCTAGTCCTCCATTTTGCTAAAGTAAACTAGCTACTCAGAGCTTAGTATTTGCTAATAATTCTATTATCTGTTTCAGGAAAAGTTTTGAGTAACTAAAATACTTCACTTAAATGTATCATTATTTATTTTCTTTATTGTATTTGTAGTGTCGTCATGTAATCCATGCCGGCCATTTTACAATTGATATCTCCTTTGTATTTCTTGTTTTTCTTTTTCATTTTAATGATAGTTTTGTGTCCTGATTCTGTTTTAAATGACACTCAGAGTTATCAAGCCCTTTTAATTTCAAATGCTGTTCTTATCTATCTTTTAAATCACTCTTTTCTATGAAATAGAGTCAAGGACTGTAATGTTCATATTAATTTGTTTATGGTTATAAAGGGCAAAAGATTTTCTTTACACAAAAGAAAACAAAAATTATGAGCAATCTGTAGTGTCTACAGAAAGCACCTTAATTGCAAGTCCAAGCTAAATTTGGACTAAAACATTGGTTACACAGAAGTTTGATACTACATTTAAGGTTTTAATTTCAAGCAAAAATGTTTTGGGTATACAATATATAAGATTTTTTTCTTACTAGGGATTAAACTTCTTTGAATGTAGGAGAAAGTTTATCATGAGTTATTTGTCTAGCTCCATTTATTGTTTTTAATTTATTTTTCCATTTATTTGTTTTGTTCATTGATACGTGTGTTAACATGTGTGTGCCTGTCTATGCGTTTGTGTGTGTGTGTGTGTGTGTGTGTGTGTGTGTGTGTGTGTATACCTGTATTTATGTACATAAGGTTGTCACAGGGCATCTCTAAATGAAATCTGTTTTCTTGTTCTACCAGGTAGCTATTATGTGAGGGACAGTGCCAGGCTTAACTTTTATTTTTAGACAGGGACTTACACCAGCCACAGACAGGCTGACCTTGAACTCATACTTTAGAAGGGCAGGCTTTTATCTTTTGACCTTCCATCCAATCTTAACCTTTAATACAGCTGGAATTACAGAAAAAGTAATACATGAAGTTATGAATGTATATTTACAATTAGTTGCATGATTTTATTTTTTATTTTTCTTTAGAGATGTAACCAGGTTCTTCTGCAGACTATTCATTCTTTTTATGGATTCCAAGTTGCAGATGGGTTTTTTTGTAGATATTCAGTGGAAAAATTATCTGTCTGAAGAGGGAGAATCAATTTCCTTCAGAACTGAGCTCCTAGATAGTTTGTTCAGTTACATGTGTTCAGCCCCAGACACATATACAATGGAGCAGTACTAAATGGACTCCATAGGCTATAAGGTACACACACACATGCATGTGGACAACCACATATATTTATATGTAAAATATTAATTAAAGAAGATAATGTAATAAGTTTGGGATGTATAAGAGAGCATAGGAGGAGTTCGAAGAGAAGGGAGGAAGGAATGATATGATAGAGATGTAATCTCATAAATGAAGTTTATCAGGAGGGAGTATCAGTTTCCTTCAGGGGTATGTCCACACTGGGTTGCCCATGTTCCAGTGGATGGCCCTAAATCCTGGAACAGAAGGAAAACCATAATTAGAATCAGTATGTAATTGTATTGGAGCATAACTTTGGGGGTAATATTTTAGGGGTCATCCATTTAGAGTAAGGATAGAAGGTGGATAGTTATGAAATTATCAAAAAAAAGTTAAAAATAGTAACTAATGTCTGCTCTGCAGTCTGTAATTTAGATTATATTGTCCAGTGTTCAGATTTTATCTTTAGGAAGACAAGAGACCCTTATAAAGTTTCAGAGGTCAGATGGCTATGAAGGTAGTGAACTTCCCCAAGGCCCCAGAATAACTTCATATAACACACAGCATTCACATGTCCCTATGTCAAGACTGCTTCACTCTGAATCTCTTAATTTAGAATGCATAGGCAAGGTGATATAATTTTCTACAAAGAAATGATGTGAATTATCAGTATAATCTAGCTATGCATATAAATATTAATGAGAATATAGATGAAAGGAAATTTTAAAAGAAAATGATAAAAAAGTATGACACCAGTCGTCATGTTCTAAATACCAAGCTGTTTATATCAATTACTTTCTGTGACACCTCTTTAAAACTCACTTTTTACATCTTGCTTTTTATCTCATTATGTTAGGGTCTAAGAATCACTGACAGAAAACTTCAGATGCAAGGAGTATACAAAAGCAAAGAGACTTTATTCTCCAAAAACAACCAGCATGCATGGGTCAACCATTCATCAAAATGGTGATGAGGAGAGCTGTTTGTCAGCCACTTTTTAGGCCAGACTAGCAGAGTTTTCTGGATCGGTTAGATAATCTCTAGCATGATTGACTAGGGATGAATCAGTTACATTAGTACAATTTCTGATTGGTTGTTATATTAGTTTTACCAGTTTTAAGGGCCTGTCCCAATTCAAGTCTCATTACCACTTTTGGTCAGATATCCCAGAAACCGACTCAGCTCCTGGCTAGTCGTCCCTCCTGGCCAAACATCAGGGCCACTTTTGACTAAAGACCCATTGTCTGTGGCTCTCTTGAGATGCATTGAATTGAAACTTAGGGCCTAACATGGCTGCTTGTACCATAATGGAATAGATTAGGTCCTCTCTATTACTTGGTCATATAGTAAGTTTAATATTATAAGATAATGTGAATCTTAATACAATCTTGCTGTAGTTGTTTTGAACAAAGACTTATTGTCTTTTTTATATATTCATACCCCAGGAAATTAAGGACACAATCTTTATATCATATTGCAATCTTCGAAGTGGGCTTTCTGGACTGCTCATGGGCATGGGCCATTTTAATTAAACATACATACTGTGAAATTATATATATTATAACAGCCCTATAAGCTGGAGATAATTGTTAGTTTTCTCCTCAAAAGAATAGTAAACCTAGGATTAAGAAACAAATAATTTAAGAAAATGCACAAATTACCATGTGTCAAGTTATTGTTTGCACATCTTTCCTGCGGATTCTAATGTAAGATAATTAGAAGGAAGGGGGCTGAGCATTACAGGGAAGGGAGTAATCTGTATTTCCAGTGCAACACTCCCTCCTCTTTTGTAACTATGCCTTTCTACAGCAATGCTTTCTCTTTTCTTGGTGACCCTCCTGGTCCAGGATTGCCTTCTTCGGCTATTTTTTGGTGACTGGAACTGGACATTCTCTAATGTCACATCTTAATTTTTCCTGGAGTCACATTTTCTTTTGGACAGCAAGAGCAGACACACTCTACGAGCTTCTGAATGACACAGATTTACATTCCTAGGGCATCAAAGTTGCCCAGTAGGATATATTTGATGGAAATATAGCTCTTTTAAATGTTTTATGTTTACTAATTAGTTACAAGCAGGATTGTACTAAGTAAGAACTGCATAGCTTAAATACAAGGAAAAAAGTCTATCTCCTTTCTATTTTTTTAAAATTTATTAGATATATTCCTTTACGTACATTTCAAATTTTATTCCCCTTCCCAGTTTCCTGTCCATAAGCCCCCGTCTCCTCTTTTCCCCCTCCCCCATACGGGTATTCCTCCCATACATCCCCCTTACTGCCCTCCCAAATTCCCCTGCACTGGGGGTTCAACCTAGGCAGGAACAAGGGCTTCCCCTTCCACTGATGCACCAACAAGGCTATTCTCTGCTACATATGCAGTTGGAGGCCCGGGTCAGTCCATGTATAGTCTTTCTGTAGTAGTTTAGTCCCTGGGAGCTCTGGTTGGCTGGTATTGTTCGTTTTATGGGGTTGCAAGTTCCTTCAGCTCTTTCAAGACTTCCTCTAATTCCCCCCAAGGGGGTCCTGTTCTCAGTTCAGTTGTTTGCTGCTAGCATTGACCTCTGTATTGGACATGTGTTTTCTTAGGGTCTGCATGTCATCTGCCTCAGATCTTCTAGCTTTCAGAGTCTGTGGTGAGAAATGTGGTGTAATTCTGATAGATCTGCCATTTTATGGTACTTGATCTTTTTCCCCTTACTGATTTTAATATTCTTTCTTTGTTTTGAGCAGTTGACGTGTTGACTATTATGTTACAGGAGGTATTTCTTTTCTGATCCAATCCATTTGGAGTTCTATAGGCTTCTTGTATGTTAGGGAAGTTTTCTTCTATAATTTTGTTGAAGAGATTTACTGGCCCTTTAAGTTGGGAATCCTCTATCTCTTCTATACCTGTTATCCTTAGGTTTGATCTTCTCATTGTGTCCTGGATTCCTATTCTTGCTTTTCTGGTGTTTTGGATATCCAGTACTTGCTTTGGTGGGAGAACTGGGCTCTGATGATGCCAAATAGTTTTGATTTCCATTGCTGAGATTCCTGTGCTTGCTTCTTGCCATGAGGCTGTCTCTGGTGTTAGCTTGTCTTGCTGTCTCTGACAGTGACTTGACCTTCCTGTAAGCCTGTGTGTCAGCACTCCTGTAGACCTGTTTTCTTTTTGTCAGTTCTGGAAACAGAGGGCTGCTCCTGCTTTGTGTGTCCTGAGGTCTCCAGTTGGGTTGCTTAGAGCAGAAGAGTTCGTCTTACCTTTGCTCTCAAGTGTGTTAGTGCTCCAGGTGACTGGCTTTCAGCTCTGTGCTCAGACAGAAACCGGAAGAGTCCTGCTTCTGACTGCTCTGAGGTTCTTGGATTCAGAAGACACTAGGCAGGTTCCTCTTGGGTCAGGAATGTGAGCAGAAGTGGCAGTCTTCCCTGAGCTTTCAGGATTGTCTGCACTTCTGAGAGTTCAGCTTTCTTCCCCACAGGATTTGTGTACAGAGAGCTGTGGGAGTGTTTCAGTTGTGGGCTCAGGCAGAAACCAGAAGTGTTCTGTCCTAGACTTCTCCTGCCTTTATGTATGTCCTGAGGCCACCAAGCAGGTCGCTTAGAGCAAAAGAGTTGGTCTTACCTTTGCTCTCAGGTATGTTGACATTCCTGGTGACTGGCCTTTAGTGTAGGCAGAAATCCAAAGGGTCCTGCTCTGTCTGCTCCTAGGTTCCTATGTCCAGAAGGCACAGAGGGCAATAGGCAAGTTCCTCTTGGGTTAGGAATGTGGGTAAAAGTAGCTGTCTTCTCTTAGCTCTCAGGATTGTCTGCAGTTCTGCGAGTCCAGCTCTCTCCCTCAAGGAATTGAGGTACAGAGAACTGTGCAACTGGTTCAGTCATCGTGTATTTCTCTAAGGGAATTATTTATGTTCTTCTTGAAGTCCTCTATCATCATAATGAGATGTGATTTTAATTCTAATTCTTGCATTTCCAGTGCATTTCAATATCCAGTATTTGCTGTGGTGTGCAAACTGGGCTTGATGATGCCAAGTAATCTTTCTTTCTGTTGCTTAGAGTTTGTGCCCTTGCCTTTTGCCGTTAGGTTGTCTCTGGTGTTAGCTGTTCTTGCAGTCTCTGACAGGGGCTTTAGCCTCCTGTAAGCCTGTGTGTCAGAAGTCCTGGAGACTGGCTTTCTCCCACTGGGATCTGGATACAAAGAGCTGTGTCACAGGGTCAGCTCTAGGAGCAGTCGAAAACCAGAAGTATCCTGTCCCAGACTGTTCCTGGGTTCCTTTGTCCTGATGGCTCCAGCTGGGCCCCTCAGAGCAGCATTGTTGGTCATACCTCTGCTCTCAGGTATGTCAGTGCTCTTGGAAACTGGTTTTCATCTCTGGGCCCAGGTAGAGATCAGAAAAATCCTGTCCCTGACAGCTCCCAGGTTCTTGAGTCTAGTGTGTTCCATTCGTCTTGGCGAGGAATGTGAGCAGAAGTGGTGGTCTCCACTGTGGTCTCAGGGTTGTCTGTACTTCTGAAAGCCCAGCTCTCTCCTCTATGGGATCTGGGCACAGAAAGCTGTGAGAACAGGTCAGCATTGGGCACAGGCAGAAACCTGAAGCAATAATTTTTTTCTTTTTCTTCAAAAGATGAGATTATTTTTGAGTTCTTATTTTCTTACTGATTAATAGGGATGTTAGACAATATTTAGAGATAGTAGATTTTTTGGTCTCAGGAATCTTCCAATCAGTGCTTGGTGAATCAATGTGTTTCAATCTCTTTAATTCACTGTGGTCTTTTCTTTCTACCAGCATAGGAATGGTTATCATAAACTGTCTTCAGCAGCAAGTGGTGGCAAAAAAGAGACAGCAAGCAATGGCTGATGAAACTTGCTTTGGAATTACTCAGCAGGTCTCGGGTGTCAGAATCTTAAGCCCCAACTGACAGAGACCTATTGTGTAGCCTAAAGTGTTGCAATTCCTCAACTGTTGGACGTAGTTAATGGTACATATCCTAGGCTCTAGATCACATGTTTATTTTTTTAAGAAATCTATATCTACATCTACCTACATCTACCTCTACATCTACCTCTACCTCTACCTCTACCTCTACATCTACATCTATATCTATATTTATATCTATATCTATATCTATATCTATATCTATATCTATATCATCTATATCTATATCTATCTATCAAGTCCCATTACAGATGGTTGTGAGCCACCATGTGATTGCTGGAAATTGAACTTGGGACCTCTGGAAGAGTAGTTAGTGCTGTTAACCGCTGAGCCCGATCATGTTTTCTTATTTCAAGCTACTTTTTTATTTATGTTGCCAACTCAGCCCAGACAAGAAATTGTGAGGAAAGGATTGAGTGACTAGGTTTTGATTTGTTGACTAATAATGCAAAACGGGAAGGCCATTTTGAAGCCTCCAGGCCACCTCATAAATTGACTGATCCTTTCCTTGAATATTAGTTTCTGATTTTATTTTTAAGCTGTGTGTGTGTGTGTGTGTGTGTGTGTGTGTGCTTGTGTGAGTGCATATTTTATTTTGGTTTGGTTGTTTGCTTGCTCTCTAAATAGAGAGAAAGGGCTCAGCATTGGGCTGATGGGGAAGTAGGAGAATCTAGGGAGATGAGGGATGGGAAACCATGATCAGATTACATTGTATGGGGGCTTCAAAGCCAATATTTATAGCCAGGGAAGATGGCCGCTTGTATTAACCACAGGAAAACTACCTGCCATGCTGATTGCTAGTGCTTAAGTCAATTAAAGCATGGCTACAAACTTAGTCCAAATTCACTTGGGAGGCTAAATGTGTACTTAGGAGTCTAATATATTTTCTTATCTATGCATGCTTTGTGCTTCTACTTTGTATATGGTTTTAAACTTTAGGAAAATTACATGGTTCAAATTTTAGTGGTTCCCTATAAATTGTTTTTTATTTGTTGGTCATTTTTATTTCTTTTTTTTCCCATCTTTATTAACTTGGGTATTTCTTATTTACATTTTGATTGTTGTTCCCTTTCCCGGATTCAGGGCCAACATCACCCTAACCTTTTCCCCTCCCCTTCTATATGGGTGTTCCCCAGTCCATCCTCCCCCCATTATCGCCCTCCCCCCAACAATCACGTTCACTGGAGGTGTAGTCTTGGCAGGTCCAAGGGCTTCCCCTTCCACTGGTGCTCTTACTAAGCTATTCATTTCTACCTATGCGGTTGGAGTCCAGGGTCACTCCAAGTATAGTCTTTGGGTAGTGGCTTAGTCGCTGGAAGCTCTGGTTGGTTGGCATTGTTGTTCATATGAGGTCTCAAGCTCCTTCAAGCTCTTTCAGTCCTTTCTCTGATTCCTTCAACAGGGGTCCCATTCTCAGTTCAGTGGTTTAATGATGGCATTTGCCTATGTATTTGCTGTATTCTAGCTGTGTCTCTCAGGAGAGATCTACATCTGGTTCCTGTCAGCCTGCACTTCTTTGCTTCATCCATCTTATCTAATTTGGTGGCTGTATATGTATGGCCCACATGTGGGGCAGGCTCTGAATGGGTGTTCCTTCTGCTTTTGTTCTAAACTTTGCCTTCCTATTCCCTCCTAAGGGTATTCTTGTTCCCCTTTTAAAGAAGGCATGAAGCATTCACATTTTGATCATCCGTCTTGAGTTTCATGTGTTCTATGCATCTAGGGTAATTCGAGCATTTGGGCTAATATCCACTTATCAATGAGTGCATACCATGTGTATTTTTCTGTGATTGGGTTACCTCACTCAGGATGATATTTTCCAGTTCCATCCATTTGCCTATGAATTTCATAAAGTCATTGTTTTTGAAAGCTGAGTAATATTCCATTGTGTAGATGTACCACATTTTCTGGATCCATTCCTCTGTTGAAGGGCATCTGGGTTCTTTCCAGCTTCTGGCTATTATAAATAAGGCTGCTATGAACATAGTGGAGCATGTGTCTTTGTTATATGTTGGGGCATCTTTTGGGTATATGCCCAAGAGAGGTATAGCTGGGTCCTCATGGAGTTCAATGTCCAATTCTCTGAGGAACCTCCAGACTGATTTCCAGAATGGTTGTACCAGTCTGCAATTTCACCAACAATGGAGGAGTGTTCCCCTTTCCCCATATCCTCGCCAGCATTTGCTGTCACCTGAGTTTTTGATCTTAGCCATTCTCACTGGTGTGAGGTAAAATCTCAGGGTGGTTTTGATTTGCATTTCTCTTATGACTAAAGATGTTGAACATTTCTTTAGGTGTTTCTCAGCCATTTGGCATTCCTCAGCTGTGAATTCTTTGTTTAGCTCTGAACCCCATTTTTAATAGGGTTATTTGTCTCCCTGCAGTCTAACTTCTTGAGTTCTTTGTATATTTTGGATATAAGCCCTCTATCAGTTGTACAATTGGTAAAGATCTTTTCCCAATCTGTTGGTTGCTGTTTTGTCCTAAGAACAGTGTTCCTTGCCTTACAGAAGCTTTGCAGTTTTATGAGATCCCATTTGTTGATTCTTGATTTTAGAGTATAAGCCTTTGGTGTTTTGTTCAGGAAATTTTCTCCAGTGCCCATGTCTTCGAGATGCTTCTCCACTTTTTCTTGTATTAGTTTGAGTGTATCTGGTTTGATGTGGAGGTCTTTGATCCACTTGGACTTAACCTTTGTACAGGGTGATAAGCATGGATTGATCTGCATTTGTCTATAAAATGACATTATTTTTACATTTTGTAATTTTTACATTTTGTAATTATATAATTTTGTCTTTCTCCATTTTTCCCCCTAACCTATTCCATGCATACCCTTTATTCTATCTTAAGTTTATGGCATCTGTTTGTTTAATTTTTGTCACATACACACATCTAAACTGGAAACTTCTGTGAATTTCAGTAACATCACTGAATCAGGAACATTCTGCCAGTGTTCCAGGATGGTAACTAAAATTTAATATAAAATTCTTATACTCCTGTTATTTTGTGAAAGTGGTAGCTGATCCCCAAGGTGTCTGTGTATATTTGTACTATAATACAGTGCTTTTATTGTTTTGGTTCTAACTGAATATTTGCCTATATTTTGATCAGGATCATGTCACTTTCCAACAAAAGTGACCCTGTATACTGTAATCTACTTGTCAGTACATATCCAGTATTCCCAAGACAACAAGTAATGGATTCCTGCAGTAGCCCAGGACTTTGTCCTCATTACTCACGCTCTTCTCTCCTCTACCAAATGACACAGGAAATATTGACACTGCAGTGAGCTTATACCTGACTTACTTAGTTATCACATACATGCTACCTCAGCTGCTTAGTATCTACCAGGGATATAGAAATGAAAGAGAATTTTATAAGTGGTAGAGAAGTATAAGGTTGCAAATGATGAAGGAGAGTCAGCAAGAAGATGTTTCCAGATCAAAGTTGTATTGCCTTTGATGGATGATATTTTGTATCTGGGAGAGACTATCTAGTCATTCATTATTCCACAGTAAGTTGAGGGTATCAGATGAGGCAGAGCCTCATACATTCTTGTTGGAAAAGAGTCCTTATATCCTTTCATGTACAGTTTGCAAATCTACTAACTATGGGGATATTCACACTTGTTCATTTTCAAGACTCTCTTACCATGTAGTCTAGGCTAGCCCTGAAACTATGGCAATTTTCCTGCTTCAACTTTCCAAGTGCTTGGATTACAGACATACATTATTATGCCTGGTTGATAACTGAATGTTTGATACAATGCTATAATTTCCAGAAAAGACTTAATCCCTTCCTGAAATAAGGAGGTTATAAATGATAGTAGGCTTATAAATATTGTCATTGGCTAACTTTTTTTTTTAATATTTGATTTCAATATTTAAAATATTTCATATATCATCATATATCATAATGATATATGTTAAAACTTTTAGGGAAATGGTAATTTGTAACAGTTTACATAATACACACCATAGTCAAATTAAATAATCTAATAGACATTTCATTGAATCTAATTTATAGGTTTTCTTTATCAATACAGCTACAAACACCAATATGTCAGGTTAGTTAGCTGTCCCTGACACTCATTAGACATTATTAATATGTAAAAAATAAGAGTACAGATGGGGTTGAACTCTATCATAAATATGTAAATATCATTATGAAGGTTATTTGTTAAAATGGTAATATGTTACACGGACAAATATTTTCCAGAGAACAAATGAGTAAGTATATCATAAAACTAAATTGTTACAGAATTGGAATATCATACAATTTGATAAAAAGTTACTTTTTATTTAATAAGTATTCTATGATCTGAAAGATGTGTAAAAGGTAAAATAGGAAGAGTAATTAAAAATCATTTAATAATTTATGTTAAATTACATGCTGAAACAGTATAGAATCTATAGCAATCTTGCTATAGAACGGGATAAATGTGTCATTCTGAGGTCTCTAATATTATATGGCTCAAGCAATATGTCAGATTATAAATCTTGATAAGTTACAACATGAAATAAAAAAAACAAGTTAAACCATTTTTGAAGATGTGCACACACCTGTACATACATCACTGTGAAGCTGAGACAAGAAGATTATAAATTTGAGGGCAGCTTAGTCTGTATAAGAAGATCCCAGTGCAAACAAAAGGACAAAACCTAAAATTAAAACCAGGAACTATATGACATATGTGCAATTTGTTATATGAAAATCAATATGTGCACATTCATAAATAAGAATATAATCAAAGAAATATAAAAATAAAATAACTCAACCAGAATGAGGCAAAATATAGAAAGATAATAATATACAACAGGAAATATAAATGTTCCTTTAAGATTTATGTAAGTGTTTAGTTACATTTGAAAAAGAGTGCAAACTAAGGTGCAGATATATTTTTTTAGAATGTTTGATATTTATCAAAAACATTCATAAAAATATTGAAAGGTGATCATGTGAAGAAATAGGTACTGTTGGGTGATTCTCAGTCAGAAAACCAATTCAACAACATATATAATGATGACTTTGACAAGACTGATAAATTACAAATGTATTTCACCCTTTGAATTAACAATTCCAGTTGTAGAAATGTTTCCTTCAGGAACCATATGTGTGAAGTGATGTGGAACATTGAGCTCAAAAGAAAAAAAAATGGCAGCTATTGAAATGTTCATCAGTGCCAAGTTGTTGAATAATTTATGCTGCCTGTAGAAAGGACTTTTGCCCAGCTGTGAAAGCAAATGTACAAACTCACATGACTCAATTGTCAAAATGTATTTAAAATTAAATTTTAAATAAATAAGCAGTAGCATGTAATCGTGATCATAATACCAGATCATACTAAAAAGTAGGATACATTTCTTTATATATGTATAGAGGGAGAAAGAAAATGTATAGTAAATTATCTGTGCATGACACATAAGGAGACTGAAAGTCTTCTGTACAAAGACCAAGTGATGAGGACTAAGGGTAGACATAGTTTTCAGAGAATGCATTCACTTTTGTGCTGAGCTTTCTTAAGCAAGAGATTTATCTGCTATTACATGATTAAAATTTAAATTATGAAAGAGAATAAAAATGGAAAAGGAATAGATAAAAGCCAGAAGGAAGGAGGAACAGGACAATCTGTTATAATTTCATTCATAAATTGGGTGAAAAGGTCAACGATTCATTTCAAACTGTCCTCTGAAGTATGAGTTCAGAACAAGAGCATATAGATGCTGGACAGTTGATAAAATTCAGTCTTGCATGTGTCAAGCCAAATCTAACTATGGTCTCTAAATAGTGTTTTGACAAAAGTGCTTGTATCTGTAATTTTTTCTTAAGTAGTGGCTGTATTTTCAGTGTTTAAGACAGGTGATCAGAATATACAAAGGGCCCAATGGCACTGACATAGAGTAGAAGTTAAAGGCTTTGGGTTTTTAGTTGCAAATCCATGCTGACATCAGAACACTCATTTCTATAAACACAAGTATCCTAATTTCTTTATCCTTTTCTTATCCATGTTCTCGTGACCTGTGATACATAAATTAAGATCAGGGAGTCATGGACTAATGAAGGGAACATTTGAATAACAAATGAATATGTTCTAAATTATGAGGCATAGAGGATCAGAAATTAAAAAGGGAGTATATTTAAATAAGAAACAATTTTAACTTAAAAGTAAAACTGATGAGAAAGGAGATATGATTCTGGAGATTTATTAGTCCAGTTCAAAAGCTTTAAAACAATATATTTCTCAACATTTTTATGTTCAGGTATTTCCTAAGAAATAAATGACGCTAATGGAAAGAAACTACTTAAAATTTTATCTAGTTACTTTTATCAGGTTATTTACAAAAGAAACATAGAGACCATTGAAGTATTAAAGTAGATTAAAAATTAAAGAAGACTCATTACCAAAATAAGATTTATAATTAGAAATTCTGAATTTTTTGCTTCTTTATTTTTCATGACTGCAATGTAATTATAATTACATTACTTTTCCTTCCCCTTTTTTCCTTCCAAATCCTCCCATATACCCTCTTTTTGCTCTGTGTTTAAATTCAGGACCCCTTTCCCCCATCAATTGTTTTTACTTGTATATATATATACATATACATATACATATACATATACATATACATATACATATACATATACATATACATATACATATACATATACATATACATATATACATATATATTCTTAAATATAGCCTGCTGTATTTTCAACTTTAGATTTGTGGTCTGAGTTTCCATCTACAGTTGTTAAAATACTCACCCAGGTCTCTTAAGTGTATCTTCTTAGATCCCTTCACAAGGGCCAGAGCATGACCCCTGCTTTCCTCTTCATCTTTCTAGCTCACAACAGTTAATGCTTTTGAACATCAATGTTTATTCAGGGCTCGGTTCAAAGCTCACTTGGTAGCCTACAGATTTAATTGGGATCAGTAGTTATATTTGAAGGTACCTTAATGCTCTCTTGCTCTCTTTTAAGCCTGTTTCAAGTCAAAGTGTCACTGGTCCTGCTTTCAAGCTTAGAGGTTAAGGACCTTAGCTTCCATTAGAGATTTTCCCTTTTAGCCAGCACTGTCTCTTAAGCACAAGACTAGGAGATTCCTAAGATTACTGACTCAGTGTTCTAAAATAGTTACTGCTCATGGGAAAATCCATCTCCTTTGCCCCTGCCAGGGGATTAGGGAACAAAACACTCTTCTCTCTCCCATGACAGTCATCAGAAAAAATCAGAAAAGCCATATCCATCTTTCTTTCTTTCTTTCTTTCTTTCTTTCTTTCTTTCTTTCTTTCTTTCTTTCTTTTATTTCATTTGAATTTTTCTGTGCTGAATAGAATAAACTGCAGTGCTATTATTATTTTTACAGTATTTGGCCTTGAATTCTGTCCATTTTAATTTTCTACCCAATTTTCTGTTCGTAAACAGTCTTTTTAAAGAAAAGACTATGAATCTTGTGTCAGTTGCAAGTATTAAAATGGATCTATATATTTTTAAATGGCCAGCCTGACGCAGACTAACACAGATGAAAGAAGCTAGCGTATAGCTAGCTTAGTTGTTATTATACAATGGTACAAAGGGGATCTCTCTTGGCCTTGTCATTCAGAGCTATAGTGAAAGTTCTGGCAATTGGCAAGGGAGGAAACAGTTCAGCAATTACAAGAGGCAGAAACATGTGTAGAAAGTAAGAAAGCAGCTTCGTCCTTGGGAGCCTGACAGCATCAGTTCATTGCTTCTCTCCTTAACCCTGAGTGTCTGCCCCTGACAAATTATGCCAAGGCAAGTCTACAAGACATGATCAATGGACTTTGCATGACTGACATCTAATCACCTCCTACATAATCATATGCACATTTTAATAAGGTGACGAATGGCTTGAAAACACTGGAAAGTCTTACGAAATTTATTTCCCTCACAACTGACAGTTTCTTAAGAGTAATCACACTCATGACTAACTCAGAGATTCATCCCTGCCCTCCTTACACGGGGCTGCCCCTCCTGTCTTATGATGCCAAAAGAGGTATCACTGATAGGAAATAAAACTCAGAGAAAAAAATTAGAACAAAAAACTTATCCCATGACTGTTTCAACAATGAGAATCAAAATGAGTATATTTTAAAATGAATCTTGTTTCTGGACATTCTAAAGCTCAAAATCTATGGAACAATCCATTTGTAAATATTTACATATAGAATGTTTACCATTTCAGGATTCTTAAATAACTAGGAGCATTTACAAACCATCTGTTGCAGCTAATATTTCATCTATCAGTCATATCTAAAAGTCACTATCGTGCTCATAGCATCAAGCCCCACATGTCATTATTTTAAGTTTGTTTCCTTTTCAAAACACAAACACATAACACCCAAAACACCTTTATTTCCTTCCTTAATTTCTCATACAGAGCGAGTGTGTCAGTGGCATGCTGTCTTTCTCAGTTTTTACATTTTATAAGGAGATTGAAAACATTTTTGGTGTGTGTGTGTGTGTGTGTGTATGTGTGTTTGTGTGTGTGTGTATGTGTGTGTGTGTATGTGTGTGTGTGTATGTGTGTGTGTGTATGTGTGTGTGTATGTGTGTCTGTGTGTCTGTGTATCACAACAGGAGATGTACTTTTTTATTGGTAGTAGCAAAATTGGTTTCTTGTGTTCCCAGACTGTATTCACAGATTTAAGCCCTCCATTTTATTTTATCATTACTTTATCTCTTCCCCACTTGCCTACTTGGGCTTTTAAAGCCTATCCTACTAATCAAATACAGGAAAGATATTCATTATCTACTTTTGATAGATACCATGCACTTCAGAAACAAAGTTCAGAGACCCTTAAGTTGGAACTGCTTCAATGCTGCATGTAATAAATAGTTGTAGGTTCTTCTCCAATACCCATGACTAATACTTTGTAATTAAATGGGTTTCCAGACATATGTGTGGCTGCTCTCCTACTGAATGGATCTCAACAGTTCAACTAGAGAGTTGTTAGTTACCACCAAGATGTGAATGCCTCTTTTCCACTTTTAAGGTTATCATGCCACACTTCTCATTGATGAAGTTCATTCACATTATAGTGCTGGATAGGACTGTTGTCTGTCTTACCTCTTTGGAAGCTTCTTGGACAATAAAAGCTAGTCCTGAGGGAGGAGGTATTAAGACCAGTTCCAGCTCAAGGGTCTCTGGACCTTTTTCTGAAATGCATAATGTCCATTTTAATTTGATAATAAAGATTTTCAAAAGAATTGCAATTTTAGCAAGAGCAACCAGAAAAATACGTGTGCAAGGTAACAAAAATATTTAAATATTTTAGTGAATATGTATCCAAGCAATTATATAAGTCAAATTCAAATCTAAAATTAAGAAAAATACATTGACAGAATAAAGTGATCTGAGCTTAGATATAAGTGAAAAAGACAACTCTATATTTGTCTTGTTTATGGTAATATATATCCAAGGGAAAACTGAAATACTGTGTAGTTATATTTGATATACATAGAGAAAATGGCAAAAAAAGAAGAAAAGAAGGAATGAAAGAGAGATGGAATGAGGTGAAGACAGAGACAGAAAGTAATTTTTGAAAGAGAGAGGGGAGAGAGAGTTTTTTTAATTCTTCCTCACTGTCTATGCCTCTCCTCTTTTCTTTTTACTGATTAATAGGGAACTTCATGTGTACCTTTCTATTTTATACTTCAGATCTACCTCACTTTCCTTTTCTCTAAGGAGTCTATTATGTCTGGCTAGTAGATACATTTATTCAGGAATATACTTAGGAGAGTCTGTGCAAAACAAGAACCAATGAGTGGATGATTTCTCATCACCCTGTCTTCAACTACAACTCGTTCTTCCACTGCAAACTCACTTTGAATATTTTAAATCTGAGAAGTCAACATTGTCTTGTAGAGATATTTGGGTTCAGTATACTGGCAGTTGCTATGTTTGGTGCATCTCATGTAAGTGAAGCCATGAAATCAGGAAGTAGCTTTATAAAAAAATAGAGACCAAGCAACATAAAACAACTTGTTGAATCTTAGCCAAGTTAAGATATGGTGATAACAGTTCCTGTCCAATCTGCCCCATACAACATAACATGACATCTCAATTCAAAATATAATAAACCATCATACGTGTATGGCTGGAATGACAACTGGTCTCATGCTAAGTCATGGGAAACACTTATTTTAAAAGCTGACAGCTTAGTCTTCATCCATTCAAAGTAAAGCAATTTGAAAAAAGCAGTAGCAATGTCATACTCGTCAGAAGAGTTTGCCTTTTTTTTTTTTCAAAGTTAATTTCACGTGCTTGGTTAAATGTCTTTTCTGATTGAATCTACTCATTTGGATGTTCATCTGTACCTAGGTTGGAATAGTTTTCTGTGATTGTTTCAATAAGTAGATTTCTTATACTTTTCCCCTGCTAATCTCTTTGGATATTTTGAGTGAAAAAGTTTGTCATTTTATAATACCCCAAAGGTGATGGAGGTTCGCTCTCTTTCTTGCTCCCTCATTCCCCCCTCCACCCTTATCTTATTCTTTACATTCCTTCCCTCTCTATCTCCTACCTCTCTCTCTCTGTCTCATTTCTTTCTTCTTTCTTTTTTTATGCATGTATGTCTCTCTTTAAAGCAGAATATTTTGTAACTTTCTTCAAATTTATTTAGATACTATTTCTTGAAAAATATATAGTTTAGTCCTTTGATTCTACTTTTATTATTGAGTTCATTTCTAAGTTACATTTGTGTTTTATTTTTATTTCAATCTATCTACTCATTTTACTGTATAATATAGTCCTGTAAGGATTGCCTTCCACATTGTGGTCAAAATTGGATATTTTCTTTATCTACATTTCAAATATTATCCCCCTTCCAGTTTCCCCTTTAGAAATACCCAATCTCATCGCACAACCTCCCTACCTCCATGCCAGTGCTCCCCCACCCACTCACTTCTGGCTCCCCTCCCTGGCATTCCCCTGTACTGGGCCATCAAGCCTTCATAGGACCAAGGGCCTATCCTCGATTAATGCCCAACAAGGACATCCTATGCTACATATGTGGCTGGAGAAATGGGTCTCTCCATGTATACTCATTGTTTGGTGGATTAATCCCTGGTAGCTTGGGGTGTCTGGTTATTGTTATTCTTCCTAAGGGGTTGCAAAAACACTCAGCTATCTCAGTCCTTTCTCTACCTCCTCCACTGGGGACACCGTTCTCTTTCCAATGGTTGGCTGTGAGTATCTGCCTCTGTATTAGTCAGGCTCTGCAGAGCCTCTCAGGAGACAGCTATATCAGGCTCCTGTCAGTATGCACTTCTTGACATCCACAATAGTGACTGGGTTTGGAAGATGCATGTGGAATGAATCCACATGTGTAGTAGTCTTTGTATGGCCTTCCCTTCCATCTTTGCTCCACACTTTTTCTCCATATTTTCTCCTGTGAGTATTGTGTCCCCCCTTCTAAGAAGTACTGAAGTATGCACACTTTGATCTTTCTTCTTCTTGAGCTTCACACCATCTGTAAATTGTATCTTGTTTGTTCTGATCTTTTGGGTTAATATATACTTATCAATGAGTGCATATTGTGTGTGTTCTTTTGTGATTAGGTTGCCTCACTCAGGATGATATTTTCTAGTTCCATCCATTTGCTTAAGAATTTCATGAAGTCACTGTTTTTAATAGGTGAGTAGTACTCCATTGTGTTTATGTATCACATTTTCTGTATTCAGTCCTCTATTGAGAGACATTTGGGTTCTTTCCAGCTTCTGGCTATTATAAATAAGGCTGATATAAACATAAACATCTATGTTATACGTTACGGCATCTTTTGGGTATATGCCCAATAGTGGTATAGTTGTGTCCTCAGTTAGTACTATTCCCAATTTTCTGAGGTACTGCCAGACTGATTTCCAGAGTGGTTGTACGAGCTTGCAATCCCACCAACAATGGAGGAGTGTTCCTATTTCTCCACATTCTCACCAGCACCTGCTCTCACCCAAGTTTTTGATCTTAGCCATTCTGACTGGTGTGAAGTGGTAACTCAGGGATGTTTTGATTTGTATTTCCCTGATGACTTAGGAAGTTGACTTTTTTTAGGTGCTTCATGACCATTCGAATATCCTCAGTTGAGAATTCTGTTTAGCCCTTTACACCATTTTTAAGAGGGTTATTTGATTCTCTAAAAATCTAACTTCCTTGTTCTTTGTAGATATTGGATATTAGCCCTATATCTGATGCTGTATTGGTAAAGATCTTTTCCCAATCCATTGGTTGCCATTTTGTCATATTAAAAGTGACCTCTGACTTACAGAAACTTTGCAATTAGGTCTCATTTGTTGATTCTTGATCTTAGAGCATAAACATTTTATTCAAGAAAATTTCCCCTGTGCTTACATGTTTGAAGTTTTCCCCACTCCCTCTTCTATTAGTTTCAGTGTAACTGGTTGTATGTGGAGCTCCTCGAATCACTTGTACTTGAGCTTTGTTCAAGAGATAAGAACGGATCAAGCTGCTTTATTGTACTTGCTGACCTCTAGCTGAACCAGCACCATTTGTTGAAAATGCTATCTTTTTTTTTCTATTGGATAGTTTTAGCTCCTTTGTCAAAAATTGACTGTAGGTGTGTGGCTTCATTTCCGGGTCTACAATTCTATTTCATTGATCTACCTGCCTGTCTCTGTACCAACAGCATGCAGTTTTATCATTTCTCTGTAATACACCTTACGATTATGGATGGTAAGTTCCCCCAGAAATTCTTTTATTGTTGTGGATAATTTTTGCTATCCTGAGTTTTTTTGTTATTCCAAATATATTTTCAAATTATTCTTTATAATTCTATGAAGAATGAAGTTGGAATTTTGACAGGGATAGCATTGAATCTGTAGGTTGCTTTTGGCAAGATGGCTATTTACACAATATTAATCCTGCCTATCCATGAGCATGAGAGATCTTTCCATCTTCTGAGACTTTCATTTTTTTTTTTCTTCAGAGACTTGAAGTTCTTGTCATACAGGTGTTTCACTTGCTTGGTTAGAATCACACCAAGATATTTTTATACTATTTGTGGCTATTGTGAGTAGTGTCATTTCCCGAATTTGTTTCTCAGCCTGTTTATCCTTAGAGCAGAAGAAAGGTACTGATTTGTTTGAGTTAGTTTTATACC
Source organism: Rattus rattus (assembly GCF_011064425.1). Lineage (NCBI taxonomy): Eukaryota > Metazoa > Chordata > Mammalia > Rodentia > Muridae > Rattus > Rattus rattus. The sequence continues at coordinate 13,266,818 of NC_046161.1, read as the reverse complement.
CAGCCACTTTGATGAAGTTGTTTATCAGGTTTAGCAGTTCTCTGGTGGAATTTTTAGGATCACTTAAGTATAATATCATACCTTCTGCAAATAGGGATTATTTATTTATTTATTTATTTATTTATTTATTTATTTATTTATTTCAAATTTAATCCCTATGACCTCGTTTTGTTGTCTAATTGCTCTGGCTAGGACTTCAAGTACTACATTGTATAGGTAAAAAGAGAGTGGGCAGCCTTGTCCAGTCCCTGGTTTTAGTGGGAGTGCTTCAAGTTTCTCTCCATATAATTTGATGTTGGCTACTGGTTTGCTATATATTGCTTTTACTATATTTAGATATGGGCCTTGAATTCCTGAACTTTCCAGGACTTTAATCATGAAGGAATTTTGAATTTTGTCAAATGTTTTCTAAGCATCTAATGAGATTACCATGTGTTTTTTTTTTCTTTCAGTTTGTTTATATAGTGGATTACATTGATGCATGTCTGTAAATTGAACCATGCCTGCATCCCTGGGATGAAGCCTACTTGATCATGATGGATGATCATTTTGATGTGTTCTTGGATTGAGTTTGCGAGAATTTTATTGAGTATTTTTGTGTTGATATTCATAAGGAAAATTATTCCGAAGTTCTCCTTTTTCTTGGGTCTTTTTGTGGTTTAGGTATAAGCGTAATTGTGAATTCATAGAAGGAATCTGGTAGGGCTCCATCTGTTTCTATTTTGTGGAACAGTTTGGACAGTATTGGTATGAGGTCTTTTACGAAGGTCTGATGGAATTCTGTAGTAAACCCATCTGGTCCTGGCCTCTTTTTGGTTGGGAAACTTTTAATACCTGCTTCTATTTCTTTAGAAGATATGGAATTGTTTAGATGTTTTATCTGTTCCTGACTTAACTTTGGTACCTGGTATTTGTCTAGAAAATTGTCCACTTCCTCCAGATTTCCCAGTTTTGTTGAATGAAGGTTTTTGTAGTAGGATCTGCTGCTTTTTTGAATTTCCTCAGAGTCTGCTGTTATGTCTTCCTTCTCATTTCTAATTTTGTTAATTTGAATACATTCTCTGTGCCCTCTGGTTAGTATAGCTAAGGGTTTATCTATCTTGTTGATTTTCTCAAAGAACGATCTCCTGGTTTTGTTGATTCTTTCTATGGTCCTTTTTGTTTCTACTTGGTTGATTTCAGCCCTGAGTTTGATTATTTCCTGCCTTTTACTCCTCTTGGGTGTATTTGCTTCTTTTTGTTCTAGAGGTTTTAGGTGTGCTGTCAAGCTGGTTACGTATGCTCTGTCCTGTTTCTTTTTACAGGCACTCAGAGCTATGAGCTTTTCTTTAAGCACTGATTTCATTGTGTCCCATAAGTTTGGGCATGCTGTGCCTTAAGTTTCATTAAACTCAAAGAAACCTTTAATTTCTTTCTTTTTTGCTTCCTTGGCCAAGTTATCATCCAGTAGAGGGTTATTCAAATTCTATGTATATGTGGAGTTTCTGTCTTTTTTTTCTTTTGTCAATGAAGACCATCCTTACTCTATGGTGATCTGATAGGATGCATGGGATTATTTCTATCTTCCTGTATCTGCTGAGGCTTGTTTTGTGACTGATTATATGGTCAATTTTAGAGAAAGTAACATGAGGTATTACGAAGAAGGTGTATCCTTTTGTTTTAGGATGAAATGTTCTATAAATATCCCTTAAGTCCATTTGGTTTATAACTTCTGCTAGTTTCTCTATGTCTCTGTTTCATTTCTTTTTCCATGATCTGTCCATTGATGAGAGTGGAGTGTTGAAATCTCTTACTGTTATTGTGTGAGGTGCAATGTGTGATTTGAGCTTTAGTAAGGTTTCTTTTATGAATGTAGGTGCCCTTGCATTTGGAACATAGATATTTAGTATTGAAAGTTCATCTTAGTGGATTTTTCCCTTGATGAATACGAAATGTGCTTCCTTATCTTTTTTGATGACTTTTGGTTGAAAGCCAATTTTATTCGATATTAGAATGGCTACTCCAGCTTACTTCTTAGGACCATTCGCTTGGAAAGTTGTTTTTCAGCCTTTTACTCTGAGGTAGTGTCTGTCTTTGTCTCTGAGGTATGTTTCTTGTATAACATGCTGGGTCCTCTTTATGTATCCAGTCTGTTAGTCTATGCATTTTTATTGGGGAATTGAATCTATTGATGTTAACAGATATTACAGAATAGTGATTGTTGCTTCCTGTTATTTTCCTTGTTAGAGGTGGAATTATGTTTGTGTGTCTCTCTTCTTTTGGTTTTGTTGCACAGAGATTACTTTTTTGCTTCTTCTAGAGTGTAGTTTCCCTCCTTGTTTTCCATCTAATATCCTTTGTAGGGCTGAATATAGGTGTAAATTTGGTTTTGTCATAGAATATCTTCGTTTGTCCAGCTATGTTAATTGAAATATAGTACCACATGCTGGCATTTGTGTTCTCTTAGGGTCTGTATGATATCTTCTCAGGATCTTTAGGCTTTCATAGTCTCTGGTGAGAAATGTGGTGTAATTCTTGTAGGTCTGCTTTTATATGTTACTTGACCTTTTTCTCTTACCACTTTTAATATACTTTCTGTTTTATGCATTGGGTGTTTTGACTATTGTGTGGCAGGAGTAATTTCTTTTATGGTCTAATGTATTTGGTTTTCTGTATGCTTCTTGTATGTTTATGGGCATCTCTTTCATTAAGGTAGGAAAGTTTTCTTCTGTAATTTTGTTTAAGATATTTACTGGCCCTTTAAGTTGGGAGTCTTCACTCTCTTCTATACCTATTATCCTTTGGTTTGATGTTCTCATTCTGTTCTAGATTTCCTGGATTCTTTGGGCTAGTATCTTTTTGCATTTTACATTATCTTTGATGGTTGTCAATGTTTTCTATGGTATCTTCTGCACCTGAGATTCTCTTTTCTATCTCTTGTATTCTGTTGGTGATGCTTGTATCTAGCGACTCCTAATCCTTCCCTAGATTTTCTATCACTAGGTTTTCCTCTCTTTGTGCTTTCTTTATTGTTTCTCTTTCCATTTTAAAATCCTGGACAGTTTTGTTCAATTCCTTCACCTGTTTGGTTGTGTTTTCCTGTCATTCATTAAGGGATTTTTGTATTTCCTTTTTAAGAACTTCTACTTCTTCACTTGTTTTGTTCTGTATTTCTTTAAAGGAGTTATTTATTTCCTTCTTAAAATCCTCTGTCATCATCATAAAATGTGATAGTTTTAATCTGAGTCTTGTTTTTCTGGTGTGTTTCGATATTCAGTATTTGCTTTGGTGGGGGATCTGGGCTCTGATGATTCCAAGCTGTCTTGGTTTCTGTTACTTAGGTTCCTGCACTTGCCTTTTTCCATCAGGTTGTCTCTAGTGTCATTTTGTCTTGCTGTCTCTAACAGTTGCTTGACTCTCCTGTAGTCCTTTGTGTCAGCACTCCTGTAGACCTGTTTTCGTTCAGTCAGATCTGGGAACACAGAGCTCTGCTCTCAGGTGTGTAGGCATTCCTGGCAACTGGCTTTCAGCTCTTGGCACAGGCAGAAACCTGAAAGGTCCAGCCCCTGACTGCTTCTAGATCCCTGTGCCCAAGGGGCACAGATGGCAGTAGGCTATCTCCTCTTGGGTCAGGAATGTGGGCACAGAGTAGTCTCTTCTGACTTCTCAGGAGTGTCCTAACTTCTGAGGGTCCAGGTCTCTCCCACGGGATTTGGGTACAGAGAGCTGTTTGCATGGTTCAGTTCAGTTTCGGGTGCAGGCTGGATCCTGGAGGTTCCTGCAACTGACTTCCCCTATATTCCTGTATCCAGAGGCACTATGTAGTTTCTTCTTGGGCCAGGGATGTGAGAGAAGTGGGCAGAAGTGTTGTACGGTCCTGTAGTCTTAGGATTGTCCAAACTTCTGGGTGTTCAGTCTCTTCCCCATGGAATTTGGGTGCAGAGAGCTGTTGGATCAGGTCAGATCAGTTCCGGGCACCAGATTATTTTCACGTATTGGAAGTTCTGATGTTTTGAAGGAATGAAGAAACTGCATAGACAACTATATACACTATCAAAATAGAAGAAGCTTAGGTTTTTATGAAACTGAATGTCCAGTAATTTATTTATTATAATTCTATAAACTTCCTTCTCCATGTGGCTAGATTATAACCTGCTATAATTGCAATAACTGTACATCATACATCATGAAATAGCACTAGTAGTTTTCATTACAATTTGGTTTCTCTTAAAATACCTAATATACATGAAAATTTTAACACAGACAAGTGGGTCTGATATAACAAGACGTGCAGACAATTTTAATATTCTAAAGAGAAATATTCATAATATATTTTCACCTCCCCTACTTTCCATCCTCCCTTTACTTTGTAGTGTTCTTCTCAGTTTACAAAGGCACCAACTTCTTGCAGAACACATTTCAAAGACAAATTTTGTTGTATCATTCCTAGTATCTCTGCTACTCTTTACCAGGGCTGCTTCTCACATTTTAGAATATAGGGCATTTCCCAACCCTATGGAGTTTTGGTGTATTAAGGACTATATATCAGGTTGGAGGTGAGAATTCAATGGTGGGAAGGAGGTGTCCTGTTGTACAGTGAGGGACTGGGGCTAGCTGTCACTGCCTGGCTGCTTCTTCCTTCCATCTCTTCTTTGGGATGAGAAACTTCTAGAAGTTTACTTTTTCCTTTTCCTATATTCGTATTAGAAGAAAATCCAGAGTTTTTGTTTTCAGAATCATTACAGGGCCTATAGTTTCTGACAAATCCCTTTCTAAGCAGAAAGCAATAAAAAAATTCCTTGAGAGTTTATTAAATTTGTATAATTAAGGTCACCCATTTTGAAGTTATATTCTTATGAGATGTCAGAGAGTAAAGCAAATACATACTATTCTGGTTAGACCAAGGGCAGTACATGGACATATTACAAAAATATTTGATGATACAATTTGAATTATAGTGTTTAAAGAGACAATGAAAAGTTCACAGGCTATAATTAGACTGACACATTAAGACTCTTGAATATACACTTCTTATATGCATAGTATTTAGAGCTGGATAACTCAAGATAGTAGTCAAGCTTTAAAAAGTGAAATGTGCAGAAACCTTATCGATAAAGTCATAGTTTTATTATATTATTTATAGCATTATAATCTATAATGCCATTTTACCAAACTCCAGGGACCACACATATTGTTGGATGAGATTATAAAGTATCTAGGCACACTGTATAATTATAGGAAGAAGAGAAGGTACTTATGTTAAAGTGACATAGAGTTGAAGATGAACAGCCAGTTGTTTCATCACTTCAGCCTGACTACCATAACTTCAGTGTTAGTATATAACTGACTATATATTATTGTCACACTATTACTTAATGAAACATAAAAATAATTTCAGACACCTCCCGGATCTGAAGGGACTTGGTCAACAGCTTCCTGTACCCAAATCCCGTAGGAGGGTAAGCTAAACATTCAGAGGGGCAGACACGCCTGGGAAGTCAGAAGAGACTACATTCTGCCCACATTTCTGATTCCAGAGGAAAACACCTAAAGCCATCTGGGACCCCTGTGCAAGGGGCCCGGGAAAAGGCTGGGCAGGCACTGCTGGTTGCCTCGCTTATGGAGGACTCAAACACAGCCCCCAGGAGCAACTTCTGGCCAGGGACCACAGGTAAGACCAACTTTTCTGCTCCAAGGGACCTGCCAGGTGTACTCAGGACACACGCCCATGGGAACAGCTGAAGACCAGTAGACAGGAAAGACTACACACCTGAAAGCAGAACACTCTGTTCCCGTAACTGACTGAAAGAAAACAGGAAAACAGGTCTACAGCATTCCTGATACACTCCTATAATAGTATGGTCTAGCCACTGTCAGAAATAGCATAACAAGGTAACACCAGAGACAACCTGATGGCGGAAGGCAAGCACAGGAAACCAAGCAACAGAAACCAAGAGTACATGGCATCATCAAAGCCCAATTCTCCCACCAAAGCAAACATGGAATATCCAAACACACCAGAAAAACAAGATCTTGATTCTAAATCACATTTGTTCATGATGATGGAGGACTTTAAGAAAGACATAAAGAACTCCCTTAGAGAAATGCAAGAAAACACAAATAAACAAGTAGAAGCCCTTAGAGGGGAAATAAAAAATTCCCTGAAAGAATTAGAGGAAGACACAAGCAAACAGGTGAACGAATTGAAAATGGAAATAGAAAAAATAAAGAAAGCACAAAGGGAGACAAGCCTGGATATAGAAAACCAAAGGAAGAGACAAGGAGCCGTAGATACAAGCATCGCCAACAGAATAAAAGAGATAGAAGAGAGAATCTCAGGAACAGAAGATTCAATAGAAATCATTGACACAACTGTCAAAGATAATGTAAAACAGAAAAAGCTACTGGTCCAAAACTTACAGGAAATCCAGGAGTCAATGAGAAGATCAAACCTAAGGATAATAGGTATAGAAGAGAGTGAAGACTCCTAGCTCAAAGGACCAGTAAATATCTTCAACAAAATCATAGAAGAAAACTTCCCTAACCTAAAGAAAGAGATGCCCATAAACTTACAAGAAGCCTAAAGAACTCCAAATAGGGACCAGAAAAGAAACTCCTCCCATAATATAATAGTCAAAACACCAAATGCACAAAACAAAGAAAGAATATTAAAAGCAGTAAGGGAAAAAGGTCAAGTAGCATATAAAGGCAGACATATCAGAATCACAACAGACTTTTCACCAGAGACTATGAAAACCAGAAGATCCTGGACAGATGTGATAAAGACCCTAAGAGAACACAAATGCCATCCGAAGTTACTGTATCCAGCAAAATTCTCAATTAACATAGATGGAGAGACCAAGATATTCCATGAAAACCAAATTTACACAATATCTTTCTATAAATCCAGCCCTACAAAGGATAATAAATGGTAAAGCCCAACATAAGGAGGCAAGCTACACCCTAGAAAAAGCAAGAAACTAATCGTCTTGACAACAAAACAAAGAGAAGAAAATCATAAAAACATAATCTAACATCCAAATATGAATATAACAGGAAGCAACAATCACTATTCCTTAATATCTCTCAATATCAATGGACTCAATTCCCCAATAAAAAGACATAGATTAACAAACTGGATATGCAATGAGTACCCTGAACTCTGATGCCAACAGGAAACACACCTCAGAGACAAAGACAGACACTACCTCAGAGGGAAAGACTGTAAAACAACTTTCCAAGAAATGGTCTGAAGAAGCAAGCTGGAGTAGCCATTCTAATATCGAATAAAATCAATGTTCAACCAAAAGTCATCCAAAAAGATAAGGAAGGACACTTCATATTCATCAAAGGAAAAATTCACCAAGGTGAACTCTCATTCCTAAATATCTATGCTCCAAATACAAGGGCACCTACATACATAAAAGAAACCTTACTAAAGCTCAAAGGACACATTGTACCTCGCATAATAATAGTAGGAGATTTCAACACCCCACTCTCATCAATGGACAGATCATGGAAACAGAAATTAAATAGAGACATAGACAAAGAGAAGTCATGAACCAAATGGACTTAACAGATATTTATAGAACATCCTATCCTAAAACAAAAGGATATTCCTTGTTCTCACCACCTCATGGTATTTTCAACAAAATTGACCATGTAATCGGTCATAAAATAGGCCTCAATAGATACAGAAAGATAGAAATAATCCCACACTTCCTATGAGACCACCACGGGCTAAAGCTGGTCTTTAATAACAATAAGGGAAGAATGCCCACATATACATGGAGGTTGAACAATGCTTTATTCAATTATAACCTGGTCAAGGAGGAAATAAAGAAACTAAAGACTTCTTAGAATTTAATGAAAATGAAGGTGCAACATACCCAAACTTATGGGACACAATAAAAGCTGTGCTAAGAGGAAAACTCATAGCTCTGAGTGCCTGTAGAAAGAAACAGGAGAGAGCATATGCCAGCAGCTTGACAGCACACCTAAAAGCTCTAGAACAAAAAGAAGCAAATACACCCAGGAGGAGTGGAAGGCAGGAAATAATCAAACTCAGAGCTGAAATTAACCAAGTAGAAACAAAAAGGACTATACAAAGAATCAACAGAACCAAAAGTTGGTTCTTTGAGAAAATCAACAAGATAGATAAACCCTTAGCCAGACTAACGAGAGGACACAGAGAGTGTGTTCAAATTAACAAAATCAGAAATGAACAGGGAGATATAACTACAGAATCAGAGGAAATTAAAAAAAATCATCGGATCCTACTAAAAATGCCTATATTCAACAAAACTTGAAAATCTGGAGGAAATGGACATTTTCCTAGACAGATACCAGGTACCAAAGTTAAATCCAGAACAGATAAACCATGTAAAAAAAAAACCCATAAATCCTAAAGAAGTAGAAGCAGTCATTAAAAGCCTTCCAAACAAAAAGAGTCCAGGTCCAGATGGGTTCAGTGCAGAATTCTATCAGACCTTCGTAGAAGACCTCATACCAATACTATCCAAACTATTCCACAAAATTGAAACAGATGGAGCATTACTGAATTCCTTCTATGAAGCCACGATTACTCTTATACCTAAACCACACAAAGACTCAACTAAGAAAGAGAACTTCAGACTAATTTCCCATATGAATATCAATGCAAAAATACTCAATAAAATACTTGCAAACCGAATCCAAGAGCACATCAAAACAATTATTCATCATGATCAAGTAGGCTTCATCCTAGGCATGCAGGGATGGCTTAATATATGGAAAACCATCAATGTAATCCATTATATAAACAAACTGAAAGAACAAAACCACATCATCATTTCATCAGATGCTGAGAAAGCATTTGACAAAATTCAACACCCCTTCATGTTAAAAAGTCCTGGAAAGAATAGGAATTCAAGGCCCATACCTAAACATAGTAAAAGCCATATACACCAATCCAGTAGCTAATATTAAACTAAATGGAGAGAAATTTAATCCAACTAAAATCAGGGACTAGACAAGGCTGCCCACTCTCTCCCTACATATTCAGTATAGTTCTTGAAGTCCTAGCCAGAGCAATCAGAAAACAATAGGAGATCAAATGGATTGGAAAGGAAGAAATCAAAATATCACTATTTGCAGAAGATATGATTGTGTTCTTAAGGATCCCAAAAGTTCCACCAAAGAACTACTAAACCTGATAAATACCTTCAGCATAGTGGCTGGGTATAAAATTAACTCAAATAAATCAGTAGCCTTCCTCTACACAAAAGAGAAACGAGCCAAGAAAACATTAGGAAACAACACCCTTCATTATAGTCCCAAATAATATAAAATACCTCGATGTGACTTTAACCAAGCAAGTGAAAGATCAGTATGATAAGAACTTCAAGCTTCTGAAGAAAGAAATTGAAGATCTCAGAAGATGGAATGATCTCCCACGCTCATGGCTTGGCAGATTTAATGTAGTAAAAATGGCCATTTTACAAAAAACGATCTACAGATTCAATGCAACCCCCATCAAAATACCCATCCAATTCTTCAGAGAGTTAGACAGAACAATTTGCAAATTCATCTGGAATAACAAAAAAACCCAGGACAGCTACAACTATCCTCAACAATAAAGGGACTTTGGGGGAATAACTATCCCTGAACTCAAGCAGTATTACAGAACAATAGTGAAAAAACTGCATGGTATTGGTACAGAGACAGACAGATAGACCAGTCGAATAGAACTGAAGACCTAGAAATGAACCCACACACCTATGGTCACTTGATTTTTGACATAGGAGCCAAAACCATCCAATGGAAAAAAGATAGCATTTTCAGCCAATGGTGCTGATTCACCTGGAGGTCAACATGTAGAAGAATGCAGATCGATCCATGCTTATCACCCTGTACAAAGCTTACATCCATGTGGACCAAGGGCCTCCACATCAATCCAGATACATTCAAACTAATAGAACAAAAAGTGGGAAAGTATCTAGAACACATGGGCACTGGGGAAAATTTCCTGAAGAAAACACCAATGGCTTAT